>NW_009647874.1:2254147-2258982 GCF_000708025.1 Charadrius vociferus | reverse complement strand
GGCCCCCTCCCTCCTTCATTTTGTGACAACAGATTCTGGGGTGGGGATGCAGATTTCTGCCGGGCTAAGCTGGCTTTTCTTTTTATTTCTAGAGTACAATGATGCAGGTCGCGGAAAACAGCACGCATGCGGCAATGTAGTTTGCAACTACTAAAACTGAAGGAAAAAAATAAAAGAAAAAAGAAAAAAGGAACACAGAAAAAGCACAGAAGACCTCACCTGCAAATAAATGGTGGACTCCTGTCCTACACATTCAGAGAGCACTTCGAGGCTTACAAATATCTTGGGTTTAAAGAGTAGCATTTTAAGAGATTGACCATAAACTGGGCGGATGGGTAGAGAACGTTCCCTGTCCTGACTGGTATTTTTACCCTTTCGTTTTCTTTTTTCACCCCCTGGAAGGAGAGAGGAGGTAAAAACAGTCTTACCAGAGCTGAGCCAACACTTTCTAACAAACTCTGTTTTGTGCCAGCGTGCCTCTGTTTCTGCTTTTGAAATGCCCAGCTACGCATCTCCCATCGCTGCAAACATTTGTTGTTCGAGTACATTTCATACACTTTTAACACTTCCCCCCCCCGCACTTTGGGGCTCGATCATAAACAAGTTCACTGGGCAAATTTGACACAATATTTGAAACTCAAGCTGGGTTCCTCGGGCGGGATTGGTGGGGTGAGGCACGTGGCAGCGCTGCTGCTCCCTGACTGGGGGAAGACGGCAGCATACCCAGTGCAAATATTTGCACATGCAAATTCAGAATTCGTTTTCCACAAACACTCGCACGTATGACTTTCAAATTAGCTTTCTGCGAGCATTCATGCTGCTAAGAAACTCTAGTTCAAATATTCATAGAAAGTGAACATAAAAGGGCCACAGGTTTAGGTGATTTCTTTTTTTTTTTTTTTTTTTTTTAAAGAAAAGAGCCACTGGGTGAATATTCATACCAAAGTCCTTGCAGTGTTCGTCCAGTTCTGCTGGTTTCTGACCATCCTCCTTTAACGTTGAGAACCCATATGCGTTTGCGTGGTACCAAACATCAATGGCAAATTATGCTGCCTCAAATGTATAGTTAAAACACAAATTTTATAATCTGTGGGGCATTTGCTGCTCTTTATTGACGGGAAAGTAAAGCACAGCATGTAACCCTTAAAATCTATAATCCATACCAGCTCCCAAATCTTTCCCCTGTGTTTCATTCTGTCTGTTCTGGTGATGACTGTGGTGATGACGGCAAAGAGGCAAAGGGCTTCTTTTTTTGAGAGCTTTTCCCCCAGTTGTTTATTTATTTATTTATCTGCGTGCACTTTATGCACGCGATCAGTAAGGGAGATGAGCTTTCTTGTTCTTGTGGAGCAGAGCGCACGTTCAACCAGAGATGTGTCGAAGTCTGATCTGACTGCCTGTTGGTACACGGAGGCAGAGCGAATGCCAGAGTGTCTGTGGGGTTGGCTAACTATCTGAAATATCTTCAGGTAGGTCTGTCTATCTCCAGTTTCAAGAAGAAAGAAGGCTGGTTCAACAAAAATATTGACTTTATATCTCCCAAAGGCTTTCTAGTATTAGTTTGCCCTAAGTAGCTCATGATTTAGAGTACAAAGGCATTTCCAGAATGCATGTTTAACAAAATGACATAGCAGATAATTGAAATTTATTTGCAATTTTCAAACTACAATAAACACAATTCTCCTTTTCTTTCATTAATAATCGCACGGCTAATGCATAACAATCCCTCTGCAGCTTTTACAAGCAAACTTGAGCTGCTGTGTTGTAATAGCTGGAAAAGTTAATGTAGCTTGAACAAGGTTCCTAATTGTCCCTGTCTCTGTCATATTTGTCTACTTGAATGGTCCTAAATACCACAGCGATTAATTACTACAGAGCAGGTATTACAAGATGTTATCATCCTTCCCCAACTGTCTGGGTGAATGGAGAGAGGCAGTAGATTGTTGCAGTGTTTCATCTTTGCACTTCCTGTAAGGCACTTTAACCAGAAGATTTAATGTGTCAAAGTTAACTGCGTTCTCGCGCAGATATTCACATTCTAATTAAAGATTAAGAACGTAGTACATTACACTGTGATTTGTCATACATGGCTTGTTAAATAGGAAACCTACCGGGATTCCCTAACATTTTATAAACATTATTCAGGGCTTTTAATGTGGGCAAAGGAAAAGATTATTCAGCTGCTCTGCAGAGTAGGAGGCAGGTCATTTCTCCCCCCTCCTCCTCCTGCCCAAGCTGCCCCCTCTCCAAATAAATAAATAAGAAAACTCAGGTGGTTTTCAAACTGGAATTCTGTGGAGATCTCTTTAAACTATTTATCTTCCCTGTGTGTGTGTGTGTGTGGAGAGAGACATATATATAAATATATATGTCTTAATTATTTTTTGGCATTTTTCAACTTTTGCTGTCAGCTATGTAAACTGAGGTATGAAGTCTTTGTTTGAATTAGAGTGGCGAAGGAAGGGAGAAAGATGAAACAGTTTTTCAATATGCAGAATGTGCTTTCAGCTGATTCTAGCAGTGCTGAGCGGCGTACCACTTCCAGTATTAGTAGCAGAGGACTGGTTCACATTCTTTGATTGCCTGAGGAATAAATTAATGAGGTTACTGGAGACATTGAACATTTGCATATTCACGGATGCTTATTAGGTATAAAGTGAATGCCAGGTGCATTGAATTTTGGGAATACTAGCTTTGGTTTTGGTCTTCTATTTTTAAAGCAATCACATCTTTCTTTTTCCCTGAAGTGGGAAGTTCTGTGAGAAAAAAAGCAGGCTTTATAAAAATAATAGCACCCAAAAAAATCAAATTAATTCAATACAGACAAAGCTTCGCTATAAGATATACATCAGAATAAATAGAGTACAGCATGAGGCTGGGGACTATATGGATACCTTGTTTGGAACAACAGTTAGGATGACTAGAAATATAAAAACAGTTGTTCCAAGACATAAGGACAACAAATGTTATATTTTTCACTGTGCTCCTTATGGATTTCTAGCTTTAAATAGCAATAGGAGAACTCGTTATGAAGTTACCTTCCATAATGCCCAATGCTTAATTTTAAAGCACCAATATTCTAGCACATTTTATTATGGCAGGTCTCAAACTCAGCCTGCGAAGCACAGAAGATAGAATTACAAGATTTGCTCGACTATTTCTCCAAGGAGTAGCTGCACATGGTTGCATTGTTGTCAGTGACTTCCGTCATTGCTGTGTGAAAGCGCATTGTGTGAATGATTTGCACTGTATCTCATTATTCCTGGAAGTTTTTATCTATATTGTTTATTTGGGATCGTTATCCCCTTTGCATTCTTAAAGATTTTACGGTCGTGGGTTTATTTTTGTTTTTTCCTTCCCATTCTTTGCCTGTCCATATGCTATAGAGCGGAGTATTAGCACTGCTTGTTTTAGCAGAGAAATATCTGTCAATTGAAAACATGTGTATTGTTTGTTCTGCCTTTTGCTTGTCTTTTACAGTGTAAGCATCAAGCGCGTACATGTGCACAAACTACAGGCTTACATGCCCTGCACACAGATAAATACAAACACACGTGCCCACACAGATGTCCTCCTATAAAATTAGTGGTATCACCTAGTTCCAAGTAGCTGGTGTAGCAAAATCAAGCAGTGATAAGTGTTTTCTTTGGATAATAATACGTATTTACAAACAGGCTCCCTTCTGCCCCCTTGTTTCACAGAACACTGTGCTCAACTTCCCATTCCTGGATGTTGCATTGTGTTGATCACTGCCCTGCCTCTGCAAATCCTATTTGAAAATCTCATTTGCAGCATAACTGACAACAAAGGCATTACATGGTGTATGCCCTGCATATTCGGCAGCCTATTCCTTGCCTTTGTAAGTTATTCCTAACTTCTAATGAAAATACTGTGCGATCAGTTGATGATCTTTTTTATTTATTAATAGCCTGTAAAATTAAGTGTGTCTAATCAAAGAATGGATCCTTTCTTAAAAGTGCAAGGTGGAATGCATTAGATCAGTGGTACAAAAAGCAGATGTTCTTTACTGCAGTAGGCCTTTCTTTGGGTACTCTAGGAAGCAGGGACTTAAACAAAACATTAAATTGAAGAGGATTCTGAGGTGCAATCACTGCCAGCCAGTGCAAGACACAGAAATCCTCTTTAAGTATACGTTTTCTCTGCATTTGTTTCCAAACTGTAATGCTGCTCCGTGATTAAAAAAAAAAAAAAAAAAAGAAAAGAAAGACGATTTGATATTTCAGTCTCTCAGGGCAGCTTCTGAAAAATTACATGCAAAATGATATATTATATATTTATTGAAAATAGTATTGTGGAGCACAAATGTGCATTTTATTCAGAAAGGTCATTTTTTAAAACATCCATTGTAGCTGCTTCACTAACGTCCAGGGGTTTTTTGCCATACACACGGCACAGATTTTTTTGATTATGTAGATTTCCCCCCCCCCTCATTGCAGTTTCATATGCAAAGCATGCATCAGCCACATCCATGCTATCTCCTAAAGCAGTCGTTCTGAAACCCAATCTGGGGACAGTGCAGACTAAATAAAATTTCATTTTGATTTGGCCTCCCGCTGAGAATGGGACTGCTTTGTTTCAGCCGACAGAACCAGCAAGCCAGAAAGGTATGTCCTGTTTTGCATGGCTGATGGTGTGACTTGAGGATCACAATCAGGCCGTTCATGCTCTCAGGGCTCGGCATCTCATCCACATCCTGTACCGTCTTTCTCTTTTCCTTGCCATTTGCTTTCCTTCTGTGCCGCCTGCCGTCTACCTGCAGGGCAAAGCTATGGCAGAGCCTCACACTATTGTTTACTTTGGCATATGTTTAATAG
>NW_009647874.1:2201750-2254109 GCF_000708025.1 Charadrius vociferus | reverse complement strand
CGCCCCCCGCATTTTTTTTTCTCTTTCCCCCCCCCAGTCTTTGTTTTTTTTTTTTTCCCTTCCCTATTCACGTTCACTTTCTTTATTTTCTAGGTGTTGAATAAACAAATACTGACTTAACGGAAAATTATGTAAGTACCGCTTGCAATGCTTCAGAGATTTTACTAGGAGGTTTGTAATGCACAATTTTATTGTAAATCCGAGGAAACATTTAACAGCTTTGAAGGACTTCAGTTTTCATACCCCTTTAGAGCTGTTTAGGCAGAAAAGCAGTCACCCATTATAGTTAGGAGAGGAGGGGAAAAAAAAAAAACCAAACCCATTCTTAGGAAGGGGTCTGGCTGCTTTGCCATCTTCACATGCTTTATAGTAGTTCCAGCTGCAGTGTTTGGCTAAGGGAATATCAGTAAATATTTCTCTCTCTAAATATTAGTGTTTATCTTAAAGGCAGTCTGCATTCCAGGAGAAACAGTACAGCGCACTCCTCGCTGCTGCTGCTGCCGCCCCATCTTTCGGAGGAGCTGTTGGCATTTGGGGGAATGACCACTGGTTTAACCTCTGGAGCAGCTTTTGGACAGGGCAGCAGGACTCCCGAAAGACTCCTTACGATGCAAACTTACTCCTCAAAAGTGTATTTCTCTATCAAAGTTATGTGGTCCCTTGTCTGTGAATATTATTTATTTTTTGAGGGGGGGGGGTGTTAATGTGAAATAAAATTAGCATAAAATTACCTCAGAAAATTTACCTCAGAAAAGGGGCAAATTTTAATTTTGCTTACTGTGTATTTTAATATGGACAATATCCTGTTTTCTTAGTGAGGTAGATTGCAATTATAACCCCACAGGAAAATTCAATCCTTAACAAAAAATGAAAAATATGTGGCATATTCTATAGAGCACTGACATTATATGGGAATTTATGTCTTCAAGGTGATTTACAAACACAAAATTATTGTTGTATGCAACATGCCTTTATGGTAGGTGATATTAGTAGCAGCAGGTTGTTCAGCAAAGTCTTATGGAACGTACATGGTCAATTATAACACCCTCTGCTCATTTTAGCAAGTTTTATTCCCAGCTTTTATATGTTACTCCAACTCCCCGACTTTCGCCTTATAACTAGATTCATATTTCAGTTTCTGACTCTCTGAGGTGGCCAGGGGTGCAGGCCCTTGGCGTAACCACGTGGATCTTCATGTAGCAGAGTTTTGTGACTTGAAAATTCACTTTCTTCCCATCTTTCTTAATTTAAAAAAAAAAAGAAAAGTGGTGGGTTGGGTGGCGAAAACTCATCCAACAAAAGTTTGGAGAAAAAGAGAGGTACAAATAAGACGGCCCAGTGGCCTCCCTGTAAAGAAGGGTAGGCCACTTTGGAGTTTCAGCTGCATGCATTAACCTTGGCGAACTCCAACAGGATTTGCCACACATGGCAGAGGGCTGGATCTAGCCCCGCGTGTTTTGTTATTCAAAGATGTTTATAAAGTGAAATGCAGCTTGAGAAAACTTTAAAGAAGCTATCTGTAGTGATGTCACATTTCCTTTAACAAATTTAAGGCTGTAAGGAAACTACAAAGAGACTATATTTATAAGGAACAAGAACTACAGTTTTTTAAATGGACACAATGGTAAAATGATCAGTTGTGTGGTTTTTTTCCTCAGTGTCTCTAATCCTCCTGCTTCACCCCTCAGGTATCATTGGGACGTTTTTCAAGTTGCCAGCTCTGCCTTTTAATCAGAGTTTATAAAAATAAGTTCCAACTTTGCATTTACCATAATTTCATTTTAACAGTTAAACACAAGTTTTAAGAGAAACTAAACTCTAGGTATTGTGTGACAGTGCAACCTAGTTCCTTTATGTCAGAAGTCAGAGTCCTAGCAGGCTTTTTGTTGCACGAAGTGTATTATATGCTACGTCAATAGCTGTATTTTAAAAAAAAATAATTAAATAAGCAGCCATACATGGATGACTTGGAAATAGACAACATTTTTATATAAAATACTCAGGGAAATTGATAGAAGTATTGTTTCTTTGTTTCCAGGGATGAAGTATTTTTTAAAAGAGTGATGTTCATCACGGTAAAGGAAAATAATCTTAGCTCCAGAATGTGCTTACTATTCTGGATACTTTTTTTATTAATTACATAATTGTTGTATTTAACCAGAAATTAATGCAAACTTTATTCCACTGTTCTTAGGAGATCAGAGTCCCTTTTTTTAGATTGGTTTATTAGAGCTGTATCTTGTGGTCGTATTCTGGATCAATAAAAGAAGTGAGTGGGTTTTGGAAGTTAGTTTTGCATTTATCACTCCCACAGAAAGAAAACTGTAAAAATATTAGCCCAAAGTTGAGAAACAAAGACCTCATTCTTAGATAGCTTTATAAAGTTGCCCTCAGTGGAGTTAGCAGTGTTTGTCCTTATTTATGTTTGTGTGCTTAAGAAAGGAATCAGATTCAAAATCCCAAATCAGCTACCTCTAGCACACTATAATTGCAAAAAAAAAAAAAAAAAAAAAACAAGATACTTGGGCATGTAACATATTTACTTATGCATTTATTTTTTTAATACAAAATACTTCATAATTCTCAATTCTCTGACTTTTCTCTCACTTTTTGTGCTTTACCTGAACGAGGTGACATGACTGAGACAAGTCATATCCGTGCCCAGAATGCTATGGAGGAAAACAAATCATCTCAAACAGAGAAATATGGCAAACCAGGAACTAGACGAATGCACTCAGGAGACAAGTGCCTACTTGTAGTTTTATATGTACACATACTTGTATGCAAATTGACTGCATGATGCTAGTGTATATATGTACGTATGTATGTGTGTGTGTGTGTATGGATACATATGTATGTGTATATATATGACATTGTCACCGGGGTCCCTGGGATCCACCAATGATACATGGGCAGGTACTACTACTGTGACCATATAGAAGATAAGAACCTGCATGATCGGTGCATTTGCTGATCTCCAGCCCATTGGCAACTCTCAGCAACTCCGCAACTGGTTGTCTTGGGAAATTTCCCTGGAACAAATTCACAGTCATCTGGTGTTTCAGATATCTGCCTGAAAACTTGCTGAGGTCAGTAGGATCCCAGACATGAGGATCTGACTCTAGGATCAAGGCCTAAAGATTTGGCAGTAGCCCCTTGGGCAAGCCAGGACAGGCTAATGAACAAACCTTTGGAAAAAGATGGCAAAAATCTTTCCTAACACTGGACTTGGGACCTACAAGCAGAACTAATGGACAAGTCATTCTCATTTGACTCAAACTCCTCGTACAGATGTTCTTACTTTATACACCTGATTTGACCAATACCAATAAAAAAGGTCTGAGAAACTGGTAGGAGATACTATAAAATTGCATATCAAAGGACAATTGACTAGGAGCAGATACTATAAAATTATATATCAAAGGAAAGCAATAATATCCTGTCAGAAAATATGAGCATAGGAACCCATTGTGTTCACAGTCCAAAAGGGGTGAGGAGTAGAATTGCTTTGGTTTGAAATATTTTTACCCAATCTCCTTAGAAATAAAAAAAAAGTAAAAATCAAAGTTAATTTTTTATTAAAAAAAAAAAAAAGGTAAAGTTCAAGTTCACTGGAGCAACAGTATGCTATAAAAATGAATGCCATCACTTAAACCTTCATTTAATAGTGTTTCAGGTTTTCAGAAAGTTGCTTTTCTTGTCCACAAAAATAAAGGGGGGATTTTCTCAGATTTAGGGGAGTATCCTCCACTATAAAGAGGTATTCTTCCTATAATTCTTGTTTTAAACAAAAATCTAACAAAACAATCTAAGTAGCGATCGAATGTCTGAGTGTAAACAGAAAACCAGCTTTGGACCAAAGCTAAAGAAGCAAAGCTAACAAGCAGGCATTGACTTTGTTTAGGAGCAGAGGCAGAACCAAAGAGCTTAGCCCAGCAGCTACATTGGAAACCTAATATTTCCTGAGCGAAGAGAAGGGATGGAAGTTTGAAAACTGTACAAAAAGAAAAAAAAAAAAAGAGGGACCAGAAAATCATGTTATTTGTAACATATACACACCAGTGGAAAATTCACCATCGGGATGACTTTATCAGAACAAAGCTACACCCAGGGAGACTACTTCTAAGAAGTACAGTTTGAGAGATGTTCAAAGAACATGATAATCCAAGTCTTGAAAGATTTTCTCAAAACAAAATGCACGTTGACCTCCCATGTATCAGGGCATGTGTTAAGATTTTATTGATTATGTTGAAAAAATTGACAATGAGTATTAGTTAACTATGTATCACTCTTTTCTCATCAAAGGTTGGAAAAAGATTTTTGCCTACAAAACATGGGGTGGGTGGAAGAAAGTACTAGTGAGTGTCTAATGAATATTATATAGCACAGAAATGGACTACAGATTAATAAAAGCATCCTCTCCTTCATTAACTGTTCTTTACCCTATGGGGGTGGAGAAGGTTAGCTTATAGCAACATTATGTCCTCACAATAAAAATACATTTAGTCTCCTAGCATCTACTGCAATTGGTTATTCATTATATATAATTTTCTTTATTTTTGAAACCCTTTCCCTCTACCAGCTGTCTGACAAAGGCAAGCATGAAACATTCTGAAAATAAACTTTTAGAATCATTTGCATTCAATGGGAAAATTCCACAAGTAAAATAGTATTCATTAAATTTTTCTAGTGATGGACAAATCTCAGAAGATTCAGAGGAGTGTTTCAGACAAGTATAACAACATCAATGTTTGTCTACATTGTTTTGAAAAATCGTCTCTACTGTCGTCGTACCCAGGAACCTCCGAATAATCACAATTTTTTTGTTGTTCTTTAATGACATCTAGCTTTACTTCTGTCCCCTCCTGAGGTTCCTTTACTTTACCAGGCAGAGCAATGTCTCCTCATGGGTGACAGGCTACATTTCAGAGAAAATTAATTCATTCTCCAATCCATATTTCTTTCAGGAGTAACCCACAAAATCTTGATGCAGAAAGCAGCCACAGGAGGTACTGGGAAACATTTTCTTCCATAGTTTTGTCTGTTTGTTTGTTTTGGTTTTTTCTCTCTCTCTCCTCAGAATTAAAATTTTCCTAGATCCGTGTATTGCTCCTTGCTGTGGAGGTAATAAAAGGAGATTCCTACACCTTAAAATGAGAACAAGAGAGGTAGTGCTGCAGGAAGATTTACAGTATCCTCTCAAACTCTTATTTTCACATGGGAAATCCAAAGTAAATTGAAATAAGTACCTTTAAAAGGGTAAGGGGGGAAAAAACCAAAGGAAATGGCTAAATAAGATCCACCAGAACCTCAATTCTGTTGGTCATACTGTAAATCATAAACAGATTTTCATCTAATGGAACTGAAAACTTGGAGCTACTTTTTAGGATGTTGGTGGGGAGAAGGGAGAAGAAGATCTAATTTTTGTGATTCTTTTCTCTCTCTCTTTTTTTTTTTTTTTTTTTTTTTTAAGAGATTCAGTTAAGATCCCAATTTGCACTTTAGGGAAGTAAGATGAAAAGACTAAAAGCTGCCTCAGTAGGATCAGCTACAAGAGCAAAATAGATCTGGGTGTTATCGGGTTAACAATGATAACTCACCTTAAGGTCCCTAAAAATAGAAGTGAAAGAAGCACATCAGTACCGAAGAGCAAGAGGGCCAGAACAAAATTCTGAAGATCCCCATAATTAACTGGCAGAGGGTCAGATGAACACTTATTAAAATGCAACAAAGCACAATGGGGTGTCTCAAAGATGGAGTTTCAATCTTAACCATGAATTTCTTGGTTTTGTCAGTTCCAGCCAGGCCTGCCATGTTATTTTAATAAGTACTTTCCTCTACATATTATCTTTGAGAATTTTGGGGAAACATTTATGAGTTAAAAGGGCAGTTTACAGCCAATTCAGGGGACGGGCGTCTTTAGAAAGTATAGGAAGAACGATGTTACTGTGATATTTTAAGATGCATTTGTGTGTGATATTTTAAGATGTATTTGTATGTGGTATTTGAATGCTCTGAGATAAATGCATCAATTTACCTTCCAGTTTCAAAGGTAACAGTAAGTCTTCATTAAGAAATAGTGTTCTCCAAGTGCAATAACCTTACCCTAATGCTGCTAAATACTGTATATTGTCAACCCCTCCTTTTACAGCATCGATATGATACTCTTAAGCTGCCTCTGTCAGATAATTTTGATGTGAGCATCAATATTTCGCTTCACAATTTACCCACACCAACTCTCACCCCACCCTAATCTAAAACCAGATGTCCAGGCAGCAAATGTAGATAAACTCTCTTGAGAAAAGAATTTTAAAACTTTCTTGGCCATAAATATTTCTTGTTGGCACAAAGAGAAGTCTACGTTTAAAACCATACACTCTGTCTCATTCCGCCTGATTTTAACACCATTCTAATTTGGGTGATGTGTTTTGGTTTTTTAGCTAAAATATATTGTCAGAATCAGTTGACTAAAGATAACTGAAAAGTAGGGAGAGCTGTGGGGACCTCTGAGACCTGGAGGGGGGGGGATCTGGAGGGGTCAGGACAAAGGTAGGGCAGGAAGGTGATGAATATTTTCTCAGCTTCAACGGCAGAGGGAAAACTGTACCCCATTTCCTAGCACTTAGATGTGTTGTACACTATCTGTTTAATATATTGTTTATTGAAAGTTTTTCTAATGCAATATAATTCATAGCGCATTGTTACATCAGGATTTACAGACGTGTTCTCATAGCGCAACATGTTGGCAAAACAGGAGAACATTATGAGTAGCTGATCTGGCTGAAGTCCTCACACGTGTAGTTTTATGACAGTTTTTTGTCCCTCAGGGGTCAGTACTGGGCCCAGTTTTGTTCAACATATTCATCAATGATCTGGATGAAGGGATAGAGTGTACCATCAGCAAGTTTGCTGATGACACAAAACTGGGAGGAGTGGCTGACACGCCAGAAGGCTGTGCTGCCTTACAGCGTGACCTCGCCAGGCTGGAGAGTTGGGCAGAAAGAAACCTTATGAAGTTCAACAAGGGTAAGTGTAGGGTACTGCACCTGGGGAGGAATAACCCCATGCACCAGTACAGGTTGGGGGCTGGAGAGCAGCTCTGTGGAGAGGGACCTGGGAGTCCTGGGGGACAACAGGATGACCATGAGCCAGCAATGTGCCCTGGTGGCCAAGAAGGCGAATGGCATCCTGGGGTGCATCAAGAAGAGTGTGGCCAGCAGGTCGAGGGAGGTCATCCTCCCCCTCTACTCTGCCCTGGTGAGACCGCATCTGGAGTACTGTGTCCAGTTCTGGGCTCCCCAGTTCAAGAAAGACAGGGAACTGCTGGAGAGGGTCCAGCAAAGGGCAACAAAGATGATTAGGGGACTGGAGCACCTTTCTTATGAGGAAAGGCTGAGGGACTTGGGTCTCTTTAGTCTAGAGAAAAGAAGATTGAGGGGGGATCTTATTAATACATACAAATACTTAATGGGAGGATGCCAGGGGGATGGGAGTAGTCTTTTTTCAGTGGCGCCCAGTGATAGGACGAGGGGTAATGGGCATAAACTTGAACATAGGAAGTTCCATCTTAACATGAGAAGGAACTTCTTTACTTTGAGGGTAGTGGAGCACTGGAACAGGCTGCCCAGAGAGGTGGTGGAGTCTCCCACTCTGGAGACATTCAAAACCCGCCTGGACGCTGTCCTGTGTAACGTGCTGTAGGTGACCCTGCTCTGGCAAGAGGGTTGGACTAGATGATCTCCAGAGGTCCCTTCCAACCCTAACAATTCTGTGAATTCTGTGAATTCTGTGACAGTGTTAAGTTTGTTAGTGTGTTTAAGTCCAGCATTTTTTTTTCCTCAGGTGTATTTTGAAGAGCAGTACTGTTTAGCTGCTCATATGTGGGAGGGGTTTTTTGGTTTCTTCTTTTCTTTAGTAAGTAAGTTTATGGCATCTTGGATTTTGTAATTCCTTCATAAATTATTTTAAGTTTTCTTTGCATATGTGCATACCCACACACACATATTTACCACTCGGAGGACAAGTTGGATAAAGCAGAAGTGTAATATCACACCTCCCCTCTCCTGAATGAAGGACTGGCCGTCAGCGAGTACCCAAAGTGCTATGTACTCCCTGGAACACAAAGAACAAAATGCTTTATAGGCGACTGTCAAGAGTCTGGCCTCAAACCCTCATTGCTGGGTGACTCCCAGTTCTCTTGCAGTCATGGCTCAAGGAAACAGCAGTGCTGTGGCGCACTGACGAACAGGACCCTGGTCTTCCAAAACCCTGCCCTCCCAATTTGTTATGCTGAAAGGAGTTCAGGTCAACCCTGCCCCCAAATGTGTAGCCACAGCCTATGATGAATGCAGTGTGGGGTTTTCTAGTGGGAAAAGCAGGGGCTGTAGGTTGTGTAATACTGACTGGTTTTGCTTCAGTGAAGGAGGAAGAGAATTAAGAGAACAGGAGGAAATGAGAGAAACAGTCATGAGAAGGGTCCCAAGACAAAGCAGAGACAAAAGTCCTTGGGACAGAGAATTGATTATGTGGGTAGAAAAAGAATGCTGCCGAAGGGAAACTTTTTGCTCCAGTTTCTCATATGATCAAGGGGACAGAATTTTGTGCAGTCTTGCCATGAGGATTGCACCAAAGGTTATGCTGCATTCATGCCAGCCACTGCCCAAAGGCTGCAGTTCTACAAGACCAACAGTACTGGAAGATCCACTTGAACCAGAGGTGGAAAAAATACTAATACCTGTCTGAATCTCACCTCTTCTCTGTATTGCTCCTGCCTTTTCTGTTCAAAATAGAAATCTCCTCACGTTTCTCCCTGTGAGTCCTTCTCATCTTCATTTGAGGTCACCTAAGAAGGGTGCAATAAAGAAGCAAGGTGAAGGAGGCAAGTCTTTGTAGTGGTTCTGTTAAGAGCACAGATACAGTTACAGCATGGAGCCCATGAAACCAACAGTTATTACTTCATGTGGAAGGACTGGCTGTCACATTGGTTTGCTCTCTGAGTTTCCAAAAGTACATCAGAAAGTCAGATGCTCCTAACATGGAGTGGTTCACAAATTTAGTATTGCGATAAATGTACCTTCCTGAGTCAAGATCCTGGAAAGTCTGTCAGCTTTGTGTGCAACAATATTGCAGGGCAATCTTATTTCTGTAAGAAGAGTGACCTTGTTTCGCTGAGTGGGGATGAGGGTTTCATCCATTATCTTTACAGTTCTCTCTGACTTTCTGGTTGTATTTGACCTTCAAGTGGGACAACAGGAACATCCTTTACACCACTACTTTTTATCAAATCATGCATTCTCTCCTTATCCTCTGTGGGTCCTCACCAGTCTCTCAACTCTAGATATATTTATAAGTGCGGGTTTTCACTGATCCTACCCTATTTTTTTCCGCAGTAACCAAAGATGTCTTTCATAGTCATACTCTTTGGAAAATCATTATGTATTTAAAAAATTCAAATCTAGTGCTACCATAGGCCTGAAAAAAGACTGTTATGTCTTCTTTTTCTGCTCCAGGTAGAACTCATGGATGCTCATCATTTGCTCGATATTTCCAGGGATTCACAATTCAGTTAGAGCAAGGAGCTACTATCCAGAAATCCTGGATAAAGAGCCACTCTCAATGCGCAGGCTACCTGTACACTACATGAGCAGTATATCCAGGAATCCTAGACCCATTGGTTACACCATACATGGACCCCAGACACTCAGAGCCACAGTAGCCTGGCATCCCTGATCTCCTAAGCAAACCACTATTTTCCTGTGAGGAGCAGGTGAATATTAGCTGAAACTGTTCCTCCAGCCAAGGCTTATTCATTGCCAGAGAGAAACTAAGAAACATGAGCCGTGCCATGTAGCAGGTGGAGGGTACTCAAGCTAAGTGGAAGTCCTGGACTTGGCCCTTTTCCAGTCCTCTAGTCTCTGCTTCACCCCAATGAAGAACTCAAAGCACTCTGTCTTTTAAACCACAGTTCAATGTTATAGGAGCCATGCCAGGAAAACCAGCTTAAGCAGTCCCAACCTGAATGTCTCATTTTGGTGTCAGCATGCAGTTCTGCCACCTGAGCTGTTGCCTCAGTCTTTTGACGCTAAGGTCAGAGAGTAGACCTCAGTGTGGACGCTCAATAACGGGTCTGTCATAGCACTTTTCCATCATTTTCATGGTCTCAGTGTTGCCACACCATTATTGACATCCAGTGTTCTCATAGCCACTGAAAACCACCTACTTGTCTAGCCTCGGATGGGACACTTTTCCATACAGAAAAGTACAACAAAACCACCTCCTCTGAGGTTTCATGCTCCTTCCTATCCTGGAGCACAAGTTCACCAGCATCCCGACCCTTCTACCATCTGTTTAGTCTGCAGAAAGCGACTTTCCAGCAGCTGCTTGTAAGTAGAGGGAGAACAATCCTGGGAAAATCATCCTGCAGGCTTGGCTACCACACAGAAGGAAATTTCCAGGCAGAATTAATTTCCTGGTCCTCTTCCTGTCAGTAGAAAAGGATTCCTTCAGCAATAGGTTATCACCTTCCCACACTGAAATGCAGATGAATATTTTTGGAAGATCCATTAAGCTTGCTTTTCATTAATGGTTTCCACACGTTAAGTGGCCAGTCCCTGTAGCTCTCACACAAACAAACCACTTGTCACTGTTTGTACAAACTAGACAGTAAAACTTAGAATCACAGGAAACGGGACTCTTCATCAGTAAGTCCATGTAAATGGCAGGACCTTGAACATGCCTGAAGGATAGTGGCATGACTTGTTCTTGAAATCTCCCAGCGGTGGAGATCCCACAGTGTCCCCAGGTGAGGTAAGTGTTCTTCTCCAGTGCTTAACTTTTCTTACAATTAGAATTTTTTTCTTAATGTCTAACCCAAATCCCTCTTGCTGTGATTCAAGGCTATTACTTCTTGTCCTATCCACATTGGGCTTGTCATACAGATTATTCTCTTTCTCTTACATATTTTTCAGCTGCTATCATTTCTCTCTCAGTCTTCTTTACTTTTAGGTAGAATAACTACAATCCCTTCACCCTTCATTCATAAGTCTTATTTTCTCATCGTTCTTATTCTCTTCTGATGTCTGCTCTCCAAATGGTCTGCATCTGTTTTTAAGGACACTGGTCAAAATGTGGACACGGTACATCACTGGACCTGTCACTGGCACCAAGCAGAAATCAGATCATATGTTTGTTCTTTCTTCCCTAAGAAAAAGGGGTTTTATTGGGTCTAATCAACAGTGCATCTTCTCTTCTGTCTGTAAAGGGCTGCTACGTAATAACAGATTTTCAACACACTTTTTAGGCAACTAAGGAATGGCTTTTTAGCATTTCTAGCATTTTAAGTGCTCTCCAAGCATTTCTTGCAGAATTTTGTCATCATTAGTATTTGCAATACAATTGTAAGGCAAACAAATATTATTGTCACAATTTTTCCAATGAAGGGGCTGCAGGAGTGAAAAATGTGCTTTGCAAAAGCATATTTTGTCTTGTGCCTTGTGAGGAGAAAAAGCATTGCTGGAGTCTTCCATACAGGATTCTGCAGTGTATTTGAAATCTCCTTCCACAAAACATGATTATTCAATGAGTGTGTTCACAGTGCAGGTTTCCAAGCCAAGTCTCTCTTCTTAAGGGCTCTCAAAGGTGCTTAACTGTAAGCTCATATGATTAATATTTTGTTCATTTCTGAATTTTTCATATAAGTACCTAAGTTTTGGTCTTTCGTGTGCTGCAGAGCACTTTGCCAAATTCTTTTATCCCTCTTGGGACAGTTGGTCAAGGAGAAAGGCAGGAACGCAGTTGGGGAAGATAGGACCAGAGAAGAACCTGAGGGAGAGGCTTCAAGTGACAGGAGAGACTGTTTCTCTGAGCAGAGATGAGGCAGAAGCATTCATCTCTAGACCTTACCCCTATCAAGAACACGGAATTTTTCCAAGTTTTCTTAATTTACAGTGTTCCTCTAATGTCAGCAAACACCTGAAACCCACTTAAAAATATGTCTTACTTCCCTCTTGTGACTAATCGACCAAAAAAAGATGACAATCACCTATTGCTGCTACGTTCTCAATAGCTCAAGGAACAGAGGTCTTCATTGTGCATAAGAGGTTTCCAGCCTCTAAAAGACACATGTACATATCAGAATGGTTCTGCCTAACCTCATTCATGCTATGCCTATTTTCTTTTTCCGTGTTTTTGTTTTTAATCTTAATTTAGCCCTCTTGTTTCTATGCGTTATATGCATAGATATGCATTATAAAATGTGATGTGACATCAATTTCCAGCCACTACTAGGGGTTTTGCACATGATGCAATCCGGCGCTCCAGTGGCATGTTCTCATGTGGCATAAATTGAAATCACAGTGGGTCATAATGCAGCACAACAGGTGCACCAAAATGTTTTAAATGTTTTCCATTCTTTTTGAAAAAAAAAAATCAAGTCAGAATCAAGAACAATGGCAGCCATTAAATTAGCTCTGCAAATCCTTGCCGGCAGAGCAGCTGGAAAGAGGGGATCAGGGAGAGGACTTTTTTTGCTATTTGCAAGGGGGATGCAAATGGAGTTGTGCAGTGTAAACCACATATTATATTTTTTTGTCTTTCATGTGTTGTGATAAAAGTAGTTTTCTTACCAGTATAACATGTCTCATTAACACAATGTTTAAATAATTAAATACAGCAACTCTGGAGGCAATGGCTAAGATAAAAGTTTGTAGGCAATCCATTATTTTGATCAGACAGTACTTCTTAAAACCCATGGAGATGCAATTTAGTAATTTAACTTCTGGAGTCAGTTGTTTAATAAACTATTACATTTTAATATAGTTTTGTTCTTGTCAAAGGGAATGATTCATTTCCCCTCTGTCAATTGTTCCAGCTGAAGTTATTAGTAGTTCCAGGGTTGAGGGGGTGCTGGCTTCCTGTTTGAATATCATTACCATGCTGTTCTCACTCTCTAGGTGTTGCCACTGTAACGTTACGCGTGTGATCTTTACTGGTTATAATTATTTTGTAGGGATAGGAACTGCCATCATCTAAGTCTTCAATATTGATATATTTCATTAGGTTTAATTCTGTTGGCAGAGAGTAAGATACTGGTTAAGGGGGATGCATAATTAGTGGTAGTAGGATTAAAATAATATTAGTATATTCTAATAACGGATGTCCCAGAAAAAAAACTGGCAAAACCATTAGATGGAGAGAATATAATAGCAGACAAACTAAACATTACCTCTGCTGCTATCCCAGATTGTCATAGTTTTAAACAAATTTGCTTGCTTGAGTTTCAAATTTTTTTTTTTTCATTTTCCTTTATTAAAAAAGCTTTTATAAGAAACAGATTCTTAAAAAACAAAAGGCTGTGTTTCTCTGTATCTGTCTTCCCCTTCTATGAAGATTTTAGTTATGTAATGTTGGGGTGTAGGTTTAATATTGTCTGTTTGGCTCCTTCTTTTGCAAGTTGCTGCCAGCTGATAAAATACTGCTAAAGACAGGCTTGGTTATCAGTTAAATCATTCTCCATATGCCCATCCATTACTGGTAGCAATGAGGGTGGCGGACATTACCATGCTATTTCTGCACAGAAATGCCAAGGGAGCAAAGACTGGGACGGCAGGACCCACCGTGCCTTGAGCTGGTCATTGCGACTCACCTGCTGTGGAGACTGTCTCAGTGTGGTGTGACAAGTCCGTGAAGATTAGGGCGTGAGGGCCTTTCAACAAGCATTTGCTTATCACCAGCCTTGGCGACACGTGGGATTATTTATGGCTGAGTCCTTTACCACAGCACTTATGGTTCTGAGATAAAAGGCACGCACCAGAGTCCCCACCGCCTCTCCAGCTGAAGAGATGGAAATTGGCATTATTTGAAATTCAAGGAGTTTTTACTGTACACAGGAATAATCCATATGTGGAACGGGATTTGTTATTAACTGTAAATCCCCTTTCCCCTAAGAAAACCAGAGTAAATGCAGGAAATAAGCTCCCATTTATATACCATAGAGACAATGCTTCATTGTCACTTATATTTTAAAGTCACAAGTGAAAAGTAAACGGAAAGTGGGAGCAAATATCAAGGTGTTAGTGGCATTGATCCTTCCACAGTGCAGTCAATAGGAATTTTTGTAGCTTACTTGCAACCAGTGAGAGAAGACTTACATATACAGAATATTTGATGGTTTATTCTTTAGAGCTTGTGTTATTCTGCACCCAAGTTAAGAAGAGTTGAAATGTCTTCACCTTTTCTTTTTACTATTAGTTCTGCACATTCCACATTTATTTATTCTTTACATTGTAGTATGTTAAGAAACATTTAAACATTTCTTTAAGCATGCAAAAAGAACCTCCATCAAAATAATTACAAGTATGCATTTCCAGAATGCCTGAAGCTTCTTGTTACTAGGTACTTACAAGGCACATAAGATGTAATAAGGAAGAGTTGCAAACAGAATTTCCTTATACATGCTACAGAAATTTTGCTCAGTCCAGCTTAATGCCATCATCTTCAAGTTCCCCCTTACAGAGGAGCATTCACAAAGGATTATTATTCTCCCACAGTTGTGTGCACATCCTCAGGAAAATACTAATTTTCCCTCCTTGTATTTATTTCTTATCTTTAAATTATATTTAGGACAGCCTGTGCCATAACCTGCCTGGGGTCCCACGTGGCTAAAGCCAGCCTGGCTATCTCTGCATCCCAGTGCAGAATCCATTGCAGACATTTTGTATGTTACCAAACCCACACAGCAGTTCTGCTCTTCTTAAACATGGTCCTCAACATCGCCCATTCCATTCATCTTTCATTTGTGTTCAAATGATTTTCCGTTTTCATTGACAGTCTCTTGAGTTTCAGCCCTACAGGCGACAGTAGCCAGAATGCACATGCTCAGGCAAAGTGGCATCTTTTCTGTAAGAATCTGCACTAGTTACTGAGCACCACCAATCCCACATAGATATTATTTTTTCTCTCTCTTTCTTGGTCACTATCTCTCAAACTATTTGACCCAGATAGATATTCCCTTCCAGTGCATGCGCTGGAACCACACTGAGAAAATCACACTGATCATTTGTGTCCCATACCATTGTTATCCTGTTTGGCACAGTTTTATTTTTCCTCTTGTTCCTGTGACTCCGCAGAGGAGATTTGCATTCAACCTGTTGTATGCTGCAAAAAGTACAAACCTAGAGTGTTTTAAATGTTCTTTATTTGCATTTCTTTCCTTATTATGCCTTATGAGTTCTACAAAGATGGTTTCTACATAGGAGAATGTAGGTGCAGGGGAAAGCTAATTTGCTATCAATATGCTAGTCTTATTGTAAATATCTGACAAACTAGATCTCCCCTTTATCAAATTCACTTTGGATGTATACACATAAATCTTTGCAAACTACTATACCTTCTATGTGTAATGCTGGAGGTATTGGGTCTGTATAAAATAACAAGAGCTTCCTTGTTTTTCACAAAGTGGAGACATAAGAAACAATGGAGTTCTTGATACCTATGCATCACTTTTAGCATTATGGTAGCCTAGACACTGGCATAATAGAGGCATCAGATAAAATAATAATACTCAAATGATGTTTGCAAAGTTGAGCTCGTAAATGTCAAAGGTGATTTGAAGTGGACAAGAGTGAGTCTTAACAAATCAACTAGGGGCTGCTGGCAATTGTTTCTGTTCTCGGTTCTTATTGAAACTAATATTGGACAAATTGAAAGAGTGATTGCCTTAGAGCCTTCGCAATGTCTTCACCAATCTGTTGCCCATTTCCATAAAAAATGGGAGTGAAAATGGCAGCTGACTTCTTTTGACCTCTCTCAATTTCACTGTGGATCCTGTCGGAGGCCTGAAAAAGCAGTTTTTCAGGCAGACCATTATCTGCCATAGCAAGTTAGTTGGCAGAGAAATTGAAAAATATCAGTCAAATAATCTATTTAAGCCTGGTCTTTCCGTATGTGTTATGATCTGAATGGTAGCAAACCAACAAAAAAATAAAAGCCTCAACTTGCAAATGGATGAACAAGTGAAGTTAGTTCCTTTACCAGACATTTTCTTTTGTTGTGTCAAATTCTTTTTCTATTTCTCTGTCCTCATGATTTGACTGTCAGTGTTATAATAAGAAGCTACCTGGAGTGCCTGAATCCTAATCCTCCTCATCTTCCTAACTTACTGTTTTCTCCCTTCTGGAATCATGGACCAAGATCTGCTTTGATCCACTTGCCTTGCTAACTCGTTCCCTTTCTATGTAGTATCTTCCCTTAGATTCAACCGTAAACTTGATCTTTTTCTTCTTAGAAACATGCAACCCCACTAAAGTTTCTCTTCTCTACAAAGGCCAAGACCTATCTATCTTCCATGAATATCAGAGGTGGGACACTCAGTTTCCCTTGACTTCCTCTGTAACTAACAACTAACTTCATTTCTCTTGAAGACTGATCAAGCTACCTAGTACAGGATTTACTCTTAGGAAGTGTGTTTCTCTTCTAGAGGGAGTTTTGGAGAACTAGTCTCTTTCATTCACCTCTCAAGTCCTTAAAATTAGGTAGAGAACTGGAAGCTCCGTGACTTTGGGGAGCCCTTAAAATGAATTTCTTGGGACGCTAGCTCATGCTGCGGACCCCTCAGCCTAACAGTGCTGGGATTACTCAGCAAACACCTAACTGCATCAAAGGATCAGCTCAGACCCTATTTCCACCTCAGCTGTCTTTCATCAAGCTGATGCTTTCTGCCTCAGCCCCGTGTTGCCAGAAAATATCAAGCCCGATATGGTCCTCTCTTCTCTCACACACAGGATATGTGTCCTTCATCCTCTCCCAAATTAACTGTGGGTCTCAGAGGTTCTCTCACAACTGCTTCTAGCTATTGTTCTGCCTGGGTTTCTAGTCCTAGTTTTCCCTGACTGCTGCCTGGTCACTAGCCTCTTTTTACCTTTGGAAAGTAGATATCTTTCAGTCTCCACTTTCACAGAGGCTAGGTACTTCACAGAGATAATCATGATTTCATCTGGGAAATTAATTAAACCCTTTTTGACTAACCAAGGAACTCAATTCTTGCCTTAGTTTCATGGCTAGAAGTGCCCAGGTGCCCTTTCTTAAAATTTCATTTGCTTCTGAACAGAACCTTTCCTGATGTGAGACTTAAAAAAGACATATTATTTGTCTTTGGAATATCTTAGCTAAAGAATTTGGCTGAAATTTCAAGGTTAGTCTGCTGTTACTGAAAATAAGATTTCACTTGTAGTGAGCTCTGGGTTGTTTAACGTAACATGTGATTGCTGCATCAGAAGCAGATTCTTTAAAAAAAACAGATGCACAGTTTTTCAGCAAGAAGAAAAAAATTTCTTGTTTCCTTTTGTATGAGTGGAAAGAAACAATTTAAACTTCAGAGAATTCTTCTCACTTTTTGCCTTCTTCCATTGTGAAGAACCACTGTGTTTAATTAAGGACAGAATTACCAGATACACTCAGACAAAGAGTATCAGAGCCATTTGGTTTCTATCAGCAATCATAAGACAGCACTAGGGAAGGAACTGTGTGAACAATAAAGACACTGAAGTAGCAAAACTGAAGACAGTTATAACTGCAATTCTGAGACTCATTGGAGATAAGTTATTGACTGACCATGCTGTAAAGTTATAATGCCCCAGCAGTAGCTCAAGCTTTCTGCAGAGCTATCCTAGTTTGCAATGGAGTTAACACATAGTTGCCATGTTGCTGCAAAATACTCTCCTGTAATTGGCAACTCATTAGGTGACGTGCTGCAACTGGGTCGGACCGTTCCTCTGATTGCCGTTTTCAGAAAAGTTGATTTTCACGTAGGTGCAAAGTACAGAACTGTGGTTCCTAGGATCAAAATTTCACCTATTTTTTGCCAGTTTTTTACTATTGTGTGACTTTTCTCCAACTGATTGTTTTCATTTTATTTCATTTATTTTTATTTTGGTTTGTCAGACTTCAGGACTCCAGAGCTATCCAACTAAAAAAGGATAACATAACCAAATAGGTTTAGGTTCCAACTAACAGTGTTCTCCCTTGTAATGCTTTGGTGTTGTGGATCTATGGAGCTTACAGACTGAATATCATTATTTCACTCACAGACACCCTTCTACTCCCATGAGGCTGCTGTATTAACCTCCTACTTTTCTGTCTGTCCTTTGTAAAACTCAGATATTTTTTTCTCTATTCCCCCTACACTGATACTGAGAATGACCCAGTTCAGATCAGAGGTTCTCAGTAGTCAGAATCTAACTGTGGGACTGCGGTTTCATAAAGATGTGTCTGAACCTAAACTTGACCATGGTTTTTATTGCCACAATTATTACTTCAGTGCATGATGTAATGCATAAAAAATCCATATTTGTTTACTCCAGAAGAATGAGCAAAACTAAAATACATCTTTTTCTGGTTTTATCAGTACTTCATCTTGTGCAGGATTTAAATACCAGACTATCAGTGATATGCAGATCCCCTAAAAAGGCCTCCCTTGATATTTAAGGCGAGAATCAGAATACAGCCTGGTCCTTTTACTTTCATGGGGGCCAAGTTTTTGATCTCGGTGTTTTGGTTTTCCCTCCAGAGATTTTTCTGCACTCACAGAGGAAGACGCAAGATTTTTTTGCATAAGACGTGAAGTGCCTCACAGTGAGGATAAAACAGGACTCTCTTGGCAGCTGGGCAGACCAAATTGCTTACCCTCCAGGACAGTTGCATTCTGTGCCTTTGCAGGTGCTGGGGAGTTAAAAGTAGCATGGTTCACCTCTTGGACAGACATGGCATTAGATTTCAAAATCCTCATCCTTAGCAAGAAACCGGAATAAAAGGGCATTGTGGCAGACAGCAGCATGGGAGGTAGGGCTCAGGGTGGTTGGAAAGTGAGCTAAGTAAGCAAAAGTATTAAGCGTGACCTACCGTCCTCTTCCTCCACTTGCAGTGCTGTGGTCCAGTAGGTTTGCAGTCTGCAGGGTCAGAAATCCACACGCACAGACACTTTTCCTCCATCCCAACAGTTCCCCTTCTGTAAAAGTACTGGTTTTGCACTGTTCCTCCACCAATCCAAGGGAAGCGGTTGATGCTGAGCGGTAACAAATTGTGACGGTGCTCTGGGCAAGACATGACTCATCCACAAGTTTGTCGAAAAGGTGAGCAGGGGGTATCCTGCCCGCCCTATCTATGGGCCCCAACAGCGTGGACCATTCAGGGGCACGACACAGGCCTCCCCTCCTGCCCGTTTGCGGGAGCCGTGGCTTGCCTCAGACACAGCTTTTATTACTTTATTCTTCAGTACTTTGTGGGCGACAGGCTCTTTTCCAGAATGCCTTTCTCACGCATACATCTCGCCTCTCCAGGCATGCCACCCTTCTTTTTTCTATTCTCAGAATGTTCTTTTCCAGGGGTTCAATGGCAATACAGCAATCCCCTGAGTCTGACCTTTATAAAAGATTGGGAAAAGGTAAAAATTACTCCTTTTTACTCTGTCCTTTACAGTGCCTTTGTGATTTATGAAGAAAAAACAGCCACTGAGCTTTCTTACTTTTATCTTTGTTTTATTTTTAATTTTAGCAATATCATCTCCTGATACCCTTCCCCCCTTATTCAAGAAGGCTTTCTAGGGAACTTTGCAACTGGCAGTATTCAGAGCTCCTGCTCAAAGGGCTGACTGAGCCTTTTTCTCATGTGTTTGTCAGGCATTTAAGTCCTGTAAGTGCTTATGGAAAAAAAAACAACAACAAAACACTTTTAAAGAGTATGATTTAAATGTCCCACCCTCCTGTCATTAAACAGCTTCCAAACTTTTGTCCCTTTTGATGTCATAATCTTAGCAGTTCTCCAGATTCCTGAGGACTTATCTAGGGGAAACGAAGAAATCAGTACCTGAAAAACAAATGGGTTTGAAGGACAGAAAAGATTTTTTTGTGGTTTATTTATATGTTTAAAGAAGAGACAGCAAGTTAGTACATACTATATATAAACATATATATATTTATAAAATATTCACTTCTAAGTTCTTCTATACCTTGCTGTTTGCCAACAGGAATGAAGAGGCAGTATTAGTATTTTGGTTAATAGCACAGACAAATTATTAGAATTCCAAGGCTTTTTTTCCACATCATATTCTGTTGTGGGTTTTTTTTCTGTACTTACGCATGTATATCTGGCATAATATCAAATGCTATGTAAAATTCCTAGATCTGAGTTCCACTTTCGACTTGCCAGTCGTGTCAACTTCAGATATGATTTTTTTCCCCCTGTAAAGTCTTACTTTTAAAATCTGGATATAAAATAACAATTAGAGTACTGTGTCAATCAGTGTCCACTATTTCAACCTGCTACTTTCCGTTAGAGCAGCTTATACATTACACCCTATTCATGATGTGGAACTGCCATGTCCTAGAATGAATACAAACTAGGGATAAAAAGCTTTTTGTTTCAAGGCTTCACAAATGTGGAATCAGTTACCAGTTGATTTAAGAACAATTGAGAGCTTTTCCTGTTTTAAGATGGAACTGAAACAATACTTCATGATGACTAGAAGTCATTGTAATTGTTTTAATTGATGTTATTCTAGTGTTATCTTGGTTTATTGTTTATTTATATGCATTTGTTTATCACAGGTCATGCTTGAAAATGGGCTTTCATCTCAATTTACATAGTCAGCTAACAAATAAATGTATGTATGTGTATCAGCTACACTTGTTTATATCTGACAGCAAAACCATATGTATTCTACATATATTTCTTGCCTTTATGTTTGTGCTATCGATTAAGACATCTGAGTTTGATTTCAGCTTGACTTTTAAGTTTGCAGGACAAACCAAGCAAGTATGTATCTAATAATATCAGTCAAATTATTGTTTGGCTCCCAAAGCACAAATCAAGTTAAAGCATTAACTAAGCACATGTTACTGTGCTTTTTAAAGCAGTTCACTCTTTAGTTGCAGGGTTTTACTCCTGCACTGTGTTGGCTTTAAGCAGCATTAGCATTTGGAAACTATTTTTGTATCTCTAAAGGCAAACGATGTATTAAAAGCAATGATAACATCGCTTGTAGAGAAATGCAGACTGGCATCAAGTATTAATTGTCATAGCTGGTAAAGTAATGGCATGTTTAATTTACATTCTCTGTGAATGATAAATATCTGTGTAACTATTCCTACCTGGCTTTACATATCCAGCAAGTAAACTAACCAATATATAAGAGGGAGAGGAAGAGCAACTCATTATTTCATCTGTTCCATTTACAAACTCAGAAGTCACAAATGTGCAGCTGGGAAATGTGTTTGTCTCAAAGCTTCAAATCTGTGACATGTTAATTCATAAATAATTGCAGTCACATGGTCTTCCTCGAGGGCATTAGCTCAGTATTCCCAGTACAGTACACTTACTTGTAATAGAAAAGAGAAGAGTGGACAAAAGTGGTTTTCATAAATCAGATAAAATTGCTCAATAAATCCAAAACATCTTTCATTATTTCTAACAGAAAATGAGCTTAGTTATGTAAGCAACATTTTTTAAATTTGAATGGTCTTTGGAAACTGGCAGGTGAGGAAATAAAGGGCAAGGCTACATTATTTCTGGTTATGGAATCTGTCAGCTAAAGGTTTCACAGCCCTGGACTAAATAGTGCTCTGTCTTACATCTCGTGCTATCCCATGGATGACCTTATATCCAGATACTAAATATTTCCATTGAACAAGAGCACTTTTCTATTGGGACAGTCATATAACATCGCCTATGTCATTGTCTAAATGCAGCTGTTTGCGAAAATATAGGCTTTTTCCCAAAAATTGTGTCTTTGGTACTCTGACTGCAGAGTGAATAATACAATATGAAAGGAACCTGAAGGAGCCGTTAGGGTCCATTGTGTCAATCCAGCTGCTACACATGCATATTAAGTCCACATTTAAAAACGCTTGTGATGCTTTTTCTGTTTGTTTTGCTTTGCAGTCCATTTTTAAACATTCATACTTCTTCCTTTTTCATTGTCAGAATACCTAAGGCGCTCTGAACTAGCCTTTGGACAAATTCCAATTTAAATTGATAACCATTTTAGTTATACAAGAGGAAGATTTTTTTTTTTTCCCAAAATGGGGTGAAATTCAGGAAAAAATCATGAAAATTTAGTACAAAAAATTGTATTTCCATTGATTGCTAAAAAAAGCATCTTGTCTTATCTGAGAGCTGGTTGTCAGGCTCCAGTCAGCATTGGATTTAGTCTCCTGAAAGTAGGAATTAGAGTGGAAACCTGACTGACCATGACTGTAGCTATTATTGTTCAAACCACCACAAATTTCTCTTGATAAGAATAATGTTTTGTTCAAATATCAGACTGATCTGCTGTAGACATATGGTTGTCATCCAAAATTTCATATTTCTAATAATTCATTTGCTAGAATACTTAGAATTCAAAGAATAAATCTTGTGAGCGTAGCATAAGTATGGCATCCTAAATGAGAATGCCAAATTTAAACTGTTTAGTCTGGGAATTTATTGCTGGCACTCGAGTGGTTGTTGGCAGAACATGTCCATATACGGGGTTTGTTCAGCTACTTCATTTCCAGTTTATGTCATTAAGCAGTGGCTTGAGGACACTTTAGTATTTCAGTGCAAAAGACAACAAAAAGAAAACCGCCACCCCCTCCCTTTCTGTTTAATTGCACATCGGTACCTCAGAGTTTTGGCTGAAATATTAATCTGATTTGTATTTATACATTGGGAAATTCTTAGAGTAACTGAAAAAGTTTGCCATTAATATAAACTGTCGGTGTCATGGATTTTGATACTAGTCCTAATGCTCATTTTGCAGATGCTGATGCACAGTGTTTTTATCTTAAGTTTTAACAACCCGAGCTACATAAATGATGTCAAGCAGGCAGGTAGTGTAGGGCTAGGGGCACTGTGCTCATGAAAGAGATTTACTTTAGCAATTGCCATACTCCAAGCAGAGAAAGTGTAGGTTTAGGGTATAAATTGTGCTTTTACTAGTTAATGGAATGTATGGAAGCGAAGGTTTGAAAGAGCTTTAAAGACAAACCCTGCCCTTACCTGCAGCACACTGCAGAAAGGCGTTGGATACAACCAGCCACTACTTAGACCCAAGTCACCCTGCAGCTGGAAAACATGAAAGCTTCTGTTCCCAGCTGACACTCTAAGTGCACCCTCATGACCAGCCGATCTGAGGATGGGAAACATGGTCACATCTCCAAATGGAGAAGGCGGATACATATCAGTATTAATTCAAGCCTGAAAAACACGTCTCTGCATTTTCTCTTTCAGATGAAGACAGGGATTACAGATAGGGGAAAAAAATTAACAATAGCAAATAAATCTCTCATTGTACTGCATGGTGTCAGAGAATCACAGAGCTGTTTACCAGCAAATACACCCCACGCAGGTCATTCAGCCCAGTCTTTTTCTCCTTCCGTCATGTATTGTGTAAGGACTGGTTTCATTAAGCTTAAACCATTGTCAACCGATAAACATTAAATCTGGCCTTAAAATCCCGCAGTGGTGGTGATTCTGGAAAACCCCTTGATGGTTTGCTCCGTGGCCTAACTGCAGTTGTAAAGTTTCTCCTAGTATTTAACCCTATTATCTATGTTGCAGCTAAAGTCCATTACTTCTTGTTTTGTCCCCATCGACTAATGAGAACAATTGGTCCCTGTCCTCTTGGTAACACCCCTTTATGCAATTATCGAGAGTTATTATATCTCCCTTTTGGCTTCTGTTCTCTAGTCTGAACATATCCCAGTCTCTTAAGCTTTCCTCCTGGGCCTTATTTTCAACACCTTCTATCATTTTTGATATCCTTCTCTTAAGTCCTTCTAATTTGTCTGTATCTTTTGAAAAATGTGGTAGCCCAAACTAAATACAGCTCTCTGGATGAAGCTTAACCGAGTCAAACAGAGCGGAAAAACTGCCTTCCTTGTATTACATACAAAGCTCCAATTAACACAACGTAGTGTAGCATTTGTCTTTTCTGTGACAGCATTGTCTTTTTTGCTTGTTCAATCTATTGTCCATTATCACCACTGCTCCCTTTGCTGGAGTTTTCTGATCTAACTGGTTATATCTGTAACTTTGATCATTCTACTCTTAAGTTGTTCCATCATCTGCTTTGAGTTTCCCTACGGCCACATATGCTTCCCATACTTATTTGTATGTGGCTTTGCCTTATCTGAATCTTTGTCCTAGTGCCACTAATATACCCTTAACCATTGGAGTAGTTTTGCTATATCATCTGTAGGATAGACTTTTTCCAGCAACTGAATACTCTCATCAGCAATACCAAAGCCTCATCAGGAGCTTATCTCCATACTATTTCAATTATTGCTACTGTGCATGTGGGGATTAAAAAATTTTATATCCCTAAATACATGTTATTTCCTTGGAAAAGGAATATTTCCTTGTACGTAGTTAATCAATGATCTACGAAAGCAGCAAGGAGGCTAGACTAGAATTATCCGAAACACAAATTTTCTTATTTGCATGGACTTACGGTATTTTGGTTTGGTATTTCCTTCCACCTTAATTATGAAATCAAATATTCAGCAGTTTCCCACAAACTAGAATTTCAAAACCTCATTTCGGAAACCTGGACATGTGACGTTCCAGAACTGGGATATGCATCCGTCCCCAACCCACCTGGGAGGAAGGCAGGAGGGAAAGCAGCCACTACTGAGTCCCAACCCAATGATGTTGCCTTTGCAGGACTAGCCTGGGGCTGTGCAAACTCAAGCTAATTCTGGGCTTGCCAGCATAAAAGCCTCGAGAGACCATTTTGAGTTGGAGCTGCTGCAGTATTACTCTACAGAAACCCAAATTTGGGGAGATGCAGCTTGAGTTTTCAATGCTTCTCTTTCTTCAGCAGTAAATGTGGAAGACTTCAGAGCCCCAGGACGAGCCAAGTGAACACTCTTCAAATCAGGTCTTTAATAGAGCAATATTTGTCAAATTTAGGGAAAACATTCCAGTTCAGCAAACTGATATTTTCTCGCAATACATTGTTTTGTTAGCAACTCTCGTGCATGCACTAACAAAGATTCCTGAAGTCCCTTGTTTTATCCTGTCCCTTGGTTTATCTACATGCATCTGAATCTTTATGGGATTCTTGCTCCAGAGGAGAGCTCAAAAATCCCTTTAACTCTTACTCACCTTTTATTTCTGTTACTCTTTATTGTGCATGAAAGCATGCTCTTTGCTCTTGCTGGGCTAACGAAGATTTATAATGTTTATTCATTTCCTTTCCCTTCTCAACATGAACCGGAACAGTTTGCCTTACTCAAGTTTCCAGAGGTATGTCTACCTCACTTGCTCAAAATGCATTCCCAGGAGCAGACAAGAGCGCATTGTGCCTGCAGGCAATCCACACCAGGGCTTTGGGCAGCCTGCCCAAACATGCCTGGCAGGGTCCTAACCACCTACTTACATATTAATACCACCTAAGAATGCCCTGTGTGTTCGGGCCCACGGGATGCTGCATGCACTAAAGAAGCGTGTTTTCTGCTCAGGCTCTCGAGGCAGGTCCAGCCTGGGGGCAATCATGGGGCACCCCTCTGAGGAAGAGTTATTCCTTCTCTCAGAGGAGAAATGGCATTGCCGGCATGGTCGGTCTCAGTCATTTGAAAGTGAGGAGGTAGGCTACCCAAAATACGAGATTTTGCAATATATTAATAATAATATATATAAAAGGAAGGGGGTCCTTTTACTTATAGATGTTGATACTTATAACTTGATGTGTATTTCTAACAGGACGGCATTACTAGGGGGAGAGAGAAATCTTTTCCTTTTCCCTTTTCTTTTTGAAAGGAGAAACCAAAGTCTCTCTTGCTGTACCCTCACTCTGGAAGTACGAGGCAGCACTAAGGTTTTTGCAATAAAATGTTGATAATTCCATATGGTAGAAAGTCAATGTAAACAATGACTCTGAACAGGCCACATGCTGAGATAGTGACACTAGGTTAGCGTAGCTATCCCCTCCAGCACAGCTGTAGCTTATACCAGCAATAAAGGCTTTCTGATGGCGAGTTATTCACCAATTCAAAAAGCAAAAGAATTTTTATCAATAACAGTACTTTTAGATTAATATACTTGCTTAAACATTAAAGCTTCTGCAGTGTAGCGTTTAACAGCATAGTTAAAATTGAAACCATGAATAAACACCCCACCTCAGATTGACATTATTTTACAAGCCATTCCTAATACGGATCTGGCCATTATCTTACCACTGCCTACGCCAGTGACGTTGCCCGTATGAATAAAATATTTGCTTGTACAGTTGGTCCATATTTCAGATCCGAATCTCCCAAATGAGAATGGGAGTGAAGCCCAACATACTGAGTCATAGTAAGGTTCTTTTCGAGGCCGAGGAAAATGTAACTCCCAGAATAAATTACCGTACACAACATTTTCTTTTGGGCCAGTTACCACTTTGTAAGAATCATTCAAGTGCTCTTATCTCCCGTTCTAAAAGGCTTGCTTTGACATGTTCAAACGTTAACTGCTTGTTACAGGAAGACTTACTTTCCAGAAATACAAAGATTCAGTCTTTCATCAAACCGTTCGTAGCGGTACATTTACTCTCCCTGAGAAAATTGTTTCTGTTGATATAGTTCAACTACACTGAAGAAGAAGAAAAAGTTCAGTTCTGAGCAGATGGTTAGGATGACTGACTGCAAGCCAGGGCTAAAAAATAACTAAATATTGCTCGTATTAAGAACAGCATAATTTCTCTGTGTATCTCGCTTCCAATTTCTTAGCCATTTTCTTCCTCCTCAAGAAAAATAGGAGTCAGGAACTATTTCAACATGTTTTCTTTTTTCCTTTTTTCTTTTAACCATGTTTTTGCAATCTTCTATTTATTATAGGATTTTTCAGCAGCAGGGGAACCCCGAAAAGTTTTGTTCCTTGATGTGAGAAATAGTTCTCCAGAAGCAGGACCAAGATATGAATCTCCCTCATTTTATGAGTGTACAGGTAAGAGGCTCTCAAGACATAAATGAGTCTCTTCATTCTCTAACATTTCCTCTGACTGATTTTAGATAGCTAAAGCTATAAGTCTTCAGTGGTGTCACTTTTTGGAAGTTTTGTTCTTAATGTATTAGGACTGATGAATAAGGCATGGGACATTCCACAATATCCCAGCTGGGGGATTATGCAGCTGGACAAAATTATCCCTATTAGTTGGGGATTTTTTTGATGATGATATATCTTTTGATAAACCTTCTCGTTATAGCTGAATAGTAGAGGCATTATAGGACATAAATAGAGACATAATAGGACAAAATAATTCCATGAAAATAATGATGTTTTAATTTTGAACAAATGTGCCTTTAGCTAGAATGTTTGTGAGATGTCTTGTGATTACTGCAAAATGGGAATAGAAAGTGATTTTTGAATTCTGAAATATGATGATTTACAATAGAAAACCTGACTCTGAGTTACTTCCACTCAGAGAAACACAACATGTGATGTGTTCTGCTCCGACTAACCAACATAACAATATTGAATGCCAAATTTTTAATATCAAGCACTTGCAGTGAAGTACTCATAAATGATACACCTTCATTCAGGGAATAATTCTGAATAATAAATCTAAGAAAGTCATAAACTGCTCTTGTACAATTCACAAATAGAAAAAGGAGGTGAAGTTTGTCTAACAAATTATTCGGAGTGAATTATGCATCCTGCAGCTACCCTGAGTCCCCGATCTGTATTTTCTAAAATTTGTATGGGATGTCTCCTCTAAAGATTTTGCAATGTAATTACCTAGATCAGTCATTCCCCAGCCGGATCCTCTACAGCACCATCAGTGTGCTCACATACTCCTGGATGAGACTGCTTATACAGTTTCCTTATGCCACTTCCACATTACCTTTCTAAGCAGATTTGTCACCTGTTCTGGGAGAAACTGTGGCCTCCATTTCCTTCAGTGACCTAAAATAATTAAAAGCTAAATCTCCTGTCTTCAAGTACTTTTGCATATGCTTAAATTTATGCATATGAGTAGTTTCATTGATTTCTGTGGGTCTATTCATAGAAGTACATTTAAGCAAACTTATTTGCAGGTTTGGGCTCTTAAGAGATTTGCGTTGTAGCATTACATGCTTCCTACTTTATCAGTAAATAAATCATTATCGCTGTCTGAAACGTGCACTGCTAACCAGAGGAGCTATGAATTATCTATAATAAAAATCTATAATGCTTGCATTTATATCATTATTTTGAGTTAGATGTTTGTGATTTACATGGAAAAATACCCTGTGTGTTCGGAATCTTCTGTTATTTTGAAAGGTACTTTGGGTCAGATCTCCAAAGAAAAATTGGCACTTAATTGCAGTTTCCAGGGGTGCTTGGTAGTAAACGTGGCTCTGAGCATTAAGAAAAATTGCTTTTTTTTTCCAGCCATTTGTGGAAGTAAGACTGACACTAGGAGAAGTATAAATGTAGGTGGCTGTAATGCATTCCGCTGCTTGTAACCTATACAGACAGCACTGGAGCGCAGCAGTCAGCTGAAGGGGCTGCTTTGGAAGGGGGAGAGGGAAGGAATATCTAAATGGGTTAGCTGTTAAGAACAAGAAGCTTTTGATTTAAGAAATATTAAAAGTGAGTTCCTGGATTTTATTCCTGACATACACCCAATTAATATATTTTCCAAAACTGAGACACTGTATTTGCAGGATTTATTTAATATTAATGGAGGCATTAAAGGGATAATCTAGTACCTGTAAGCTGCTTTTAAATTTTTTTTCCAGGTTTTGTTTCAAAAATAGAGCTGCTTCTGACCCAATTGATCAAAAATGTTCTTCTTCGGAAAACAGTGCAAAATGTCTTCTTCTCAAGGCAAATGAGTTTGAGGACTGGTGATAGAGGAGAAAGGCAATATATGGTAGTGAACGTGCCAGGATTTGTGCTGGAAATAAATCTCCAGCATAACATGCATTTTTGTATTGCTTATAGAGACATTCAGAACCTGTATTTCTTCATTCGGATGCATGCAACTAGTTAAAAATATCTGTTACAAGTCTCTTCTTCCTGCTACTTTTCCAAATTTCTTGGAAACGATATTCTTCAAAGTTATCTTATGATTGCTCTTTAGAAATTTCCATTCATAGGAAAGCTCACACAAAAATAAGCTTATAAATGAAATTTAACTGATTAAAGAAAAAAGTTATCAGAATAAATTATATATTTTTATGAGTGATTTTTGGAAATATGTCTAAGTACCTTACCCCAGATCTACTCAAAAAGTTTATTTTTCTTCCATCTACAGAGTTCATCCGCTATGTTACTATATCAATCATATGACAAATGACTAGAAAGGATTAGGCTTATTGTAAAGAGAAAAAGTTATCACCTATAATTCTGTTAAAGTATTTAACTTGGTGAGGTCTTTCAGTGAAGTAAAAAAAAAAAAAAACAAACCCAAAACCAAAACCAAAACACTACAATATTTTCTGACTGTACACACATATATCTTTCATAAATGGGTGGATTTCCTTTCATACACTTAAACTCTGACTTAAAAAACATATTCACACATTATCTCCTGGTTCTTTAGATGAAGTACTGAACAAAGAGTACTAGGACCCCCCCCAACAGGTTGACCTTTCCTCTGTGATCTAGCCTCACTTTCTCCTCTTTTCTTCCTTCTAGTAACTGCATGAACACCATTTACCAGATACAAGAGGAGTACTTTACATAAGGACACATAACACAGGACTCAGTTTAATATTCATGAGTTTGTCAACGTTATTAAAGAAATTCAAGTAGCTAATGAACACTGGATTGCATTCCTCCACCATATATCTTTTATCTGGTTGTTAAAGTTAAGCATTACTAATGCAGTTTTAACTTCTCCTTCTTTGGAATTCAACTCCTTGGTGGACATGTAATACATGCTCTAGATTCTCCAGTGTGCGTATCTACATTAACAACCACAACTATTTATAGTTGCTACCAGGGTCCTAAAGACATGAAAGTTCCCAGACCCAGCAGGTTAGCTTTGAACTTGCTGAAAGAAAGAACCAAAAAAGTTTGAAAGTTCTTCCCTCAAGTCAAAATCCAGAGGTTCATTTCCCACCTCTGATTTTTTTTCAAAACTCATGAGGAAAGTCCAGATTTAGGTTTCAAAAACCACGAGGAAAAAAGGATCCCCTTATTGTTACTGTTTTTTTCTGGACAAATCTTGACATTTTCCAATTTTATCTCCATCCAAAACAAGAGAACAGTTTAGGAATAAAAAATACAATTACTACATGAAAGGAAACGACATTCAAATGTTGTTAATTAAATGAGGGAGTGGATGTCAATGTTAATGTGTAGGTACATAAAAAGAACCTTATTTTGCAGATGTATGACAGGGCTCCCTGAAGAACACAAATTTTTCTATATTAATTCCATGGTAGTTGAAAGCTACATAATCAAAAACACCTTCTAAATTTGGCAGAAATATAACACTGACTGTTTAAAATAAAAGGTCTGTATGGAAAGTTCAGTTTTGTTTTGTTATTTTTTTTATTCCCCTAGGGTCATTGTGGTGGGGGAAATATTTTTATCTGGGCCTCAGGAAACGGTGGTCTGGCTAGCGACTGCAGCGGTACGGATGATTACATGAACAGTATTTACTGGGGGCAAAGCATGCCATCACTTACCTCTGCCCCAAAACTCCTGGACTACAAGAACTAATCAATGTCTATGTCCACCTGGAAACATCCAGTAAGCAAGGATTGTGGAGGCTACTACCCTGAAACGACCCTTCAATCTGAAGTAAGGTGAGTCAGAAATGTGAGGTTAAGATACTGGTGTTGAAAACCAGAACCCTATTGCGTTTTCAAACAGAAATTGCAGTACCTCAATTTCTTATATAAATGGGCTGAAATGACAAGGGACGTAGAGAATTTTCTTATGGAGTCTTCATGCCTTGCAGGTGGCAGAGGCAACATGGCAACCTCAAATTAGCACAAATCTGGGAGATTTTCTGAAGGTAGTTTTGCCAGTTTTCACTCCTCTCTTCAGGACTCTGCAAGTGTTTCTCACATGCCACTTCTCATATTTAAAAAGTCCATTTCCTGTTCCAGACCTGAAAATGAGTGCATGTAAATCTGCAGATCTATCTGAGCTCTTTCACTGTAATTCTGCCCATTTCGGCCACCTTACAAACTGGTTACCTTTTCCTTGGCTTCTCCAGAAAATATGGAATGAAAATGGTGACATCAGATGTCAGGCTTAGAGTGCAGACAGTTTCTTGATTCCCAAAGGATATTCCACGTGTAAAGTTCATTTATGTGATCACTTACAAGCTTAATCAACATTCTAGGTGTATTTGATGACCATCCAGATGCACTCAGGCAAGTATCTTCCTATGTTTTCCCTTTCTCTTCAATACTGGTGGAGTTCATTTAGGAAACTAATTCTTTAGGCTATTATATTCTAGCTTTTCTTCTCTTTATGTATTCATTTTTGAGATACTTCCTATTAAGTTACAGCTCAAAGTTTCGTACAGCTTAATTTTTTTATTACGCATTTTTCTCCAAGAAACCTCTAGCTTCCAAGCTTAGTCAACATTTCACTTTCTGTTTTATGAAATATGAAAAAATGCACTGTTTCCTTTTTTGTTGTTTGTGGCTGCCCTCTGCTTCTAGAAGTAGGATTGTCTTTATTTTCTACTGACTTTGCTAAGTGTCACCACTCATGTCTTAGCTAAGTGATGCATATTCAGAAATATTAAGAGAATCTCAGAGGAAAACCTTACTGCAGGTCAGCAATAAATGGGCTTTTTTGGTGGGGGGCATGGAGGAAGGGGGGAAATACAATTATCAGATTACAGCTGATACCAGGCATAATTTTTACAACTGGTCGATACATTGAATTATTAATTCCATACAAAACCACTTAAAAAACAACATAGTGCATTAAGAACAGATGACAAAATAGAGTATATTCTGGTTTACCTCTTGATTTGCCAAACCATGGCATTCCCACTAAAAATGAACTAGTGTTTGGCAACTCGCCTGGTTTTCAACATGTGATGTCTAGCTGGTGCTATGGGGAGCTGAACTTTCACCGTAGTCATGATGGATTAGCAGCAACTTTGGTAGCACCAGTGACAGACCAGCAAGAGTCTAAGAATCAGACTTTTTTACATTCACTTTGCCTCAGACCTCATTTTCCTCTCTTCAAATATTTCAGACAAAACTGCTCAGTAGTATCCAACAATGAGTCCAGGGAGATAATCTTGTTTTGTACACATTGAAAAAATTCTGGCAGTCTTTCCTTTGAAGTGCTCCAAGTCTTCTGCGCCTGAGAGCAAAGGCTTGAAATTTTAAAAGGATGCATAGCATTGATATAAATCCAAACCCATTCTAACTTGGACAAGTGAGGAACTTTTGGGAAAACATTTTCAGCAGAGGTTTCACGAAATTACAGAATCATGTAGGCTAAAAGAACCTTCAGGAGGTCTCTAGTTCAATCTTCTACTCAGAACGAAGTCAACACTGACTTCAGAATTCAGGACACTCAGGACTTTATCCTGCCAGGTCTTGAAAACCTCCAAGGATGGATTCCACAGCCTCTCGGGGAAACCTATTCTAGCGCTTTGTTTTTTTCACAGTTAAAAAAAAAATTTCTTGTATCCAGTCAGAACCTCCCCTATTCCAGTTATGTCCATTATCTCTTGTTCTCTTGCCATGCACCTCAGTAATAAAATTAGCTCTGCCATCTTAATAGCCTACTCATAAGTGTTGAAAGGCGGCTATGAGGTCCTCCTGCAGCCATGTCTTCAGGCTGAACAAACCCAGCTGCCACAGACATTCCTTATAGGGCATGTGCTCTAGCACCTGGACATACCTATGTACATCTTTCTTGCGCTGGGTTCCCAAAACTGAGCACATGTGGTCAAGTAAGGGAGAATAATCACTTCTCTCAGTATACCACTAACATATTTAACATCAAATCATAGAACACCCTCAGTTCACAAGATCATCTGGTCCAACCTTTTGTCTTGTTAACATAGCCCAAGATGCCATTAGCTTTCATGACTCCCAGGACACACTGCTGGCTAATGTTTAGCCTGCTTTGCCCCAGAATCTTTTCAGCAAAGAAAAGCTTCTCCCAGACAGTCAGTCCCTAACCCGCAGAGAGTTAGTCCACCCCACCATTGACCAGGTTGGACAACAGGGAGCCTTGCTCTCCTTTCTTGTACTAAGGTTTTCTTGCTGGCATGGAGAAGGGAGCCACCATATTCTAATGCGGAGACAACAAAAAAAAGACTGGGACTGGGAGGATAAATTAAAAATTCTGCCTGGTAGCCTAATAACTCTCTAGGAGCACAGAGATATCTAGGATATTTGAAAGCTGGAGAAGAGGTAACTGAGACCTCTTTGTCATAGGAGGCATTCGAAGGTTGGAATTCTGATCTGATGAAGATTATATTGAGAGTTACAAAGAGCTTGTTTGTTTGGGTGACAGCAAACTAAATTCTGGTGAGAAAGAAGACGACTTGGGACCAGATGAAGTAGATTAGACCTTATTAAAGAGAGCAAGGAGCAGATACATTATAAGAAGAGGAAGAGGAGTGGGCTAGGAAAGGAAATTGGGAGGGGTATTTAGGAAGCAGGTAGGGAGTCAGGGAATGGGCATTGCCAGTAAAACCAGTGCAGAAGAGGAGTAAAAATAGATCAGATGGGGATCTTAATGGAAAGAACAGAGATCAGGACAGTCTGAGGATCTAAGATCAACTAAAAATTCTGAGATGAGACTGTTACTGTGAACGGTGAATCTCATGCTGGATTGACAAAGGACCTCATAACAATGAGTGAAAATGGAGCTGGGTTAAAGGATCACCTATGGGAAAGACATTGAGCTGAGAAGGCTGTGGCAGCTTGGAAATTATAGAGAGGGGATCAAGGTTTGGGAAAATGGCAGGTGACAATTGTAAAAATAAACAATGTGTGAATATATAATCAAACGCAAATCATTATGCATATATAAAAGACAATTTTTTTTCAAATGTTCTATTTTTTTGCGTTCTTGGCTATGTCATTATAGCTTTTTGGTTGTGTATAATTGCATATGATTAAAGTCTATTTTTTTACTTCCACTGTATCATATACTGTTGTAAGCAGATGAGTTTAAATTCCTAGTAAAACTCAGAGTAACCTATTTCTCTACCTTAGTTTTATTGACAAATAACGCAACGTCAGCAGAGCTCTCAGAAGGAAACTCAAACCCTCCGAGGCAGTTCAGCCTTCGGTCTTCTTCTTAAAGCTGAGATTTTGGTCAAGGAAACACTGAAATTAGTTTTTCTTCCTTTCAATTCCCTTCAGCTGGAATTAGGAGTCAGAATCTTTGTCTTCTTGAACAGCAAAATTTGTATAGACCGTTCACAAAGGTTACTATTTTATGCACATGAGTAATGCAGCCGCTAAGTTGAACGTGATGTTATCTCTAGAAATGTTATGCATAAGCTTTATCTTCAAAGATATTTCTGAACTTAACTTATGCATATCTTTGCACTCAAGTTTGATTTGATAACCTGTCAAGCAGATCTAATTTGTTTGTGTTTTCCTGTGCTCTTCTCCTTTCTGGGAAGTATCTTTTGCTAACCACACATTGGTAAAATGAGTATTAAGTTTATTAGCACCATCCACAGCTCCCTAACAAGGGGGAAAGAGAGAAAACAAAAGACAGAGAGGAAGAAACAGGAAAGGGGGGGAAGGGAAGGGAAGGGAAGGGAAGGGAAGGGAAGGGAAGGGAAGGGAAGGGAAGGGAAGGGAGGAAAAAGAAATGGAAAATATGATCATAAGCCTATCAAAGTGTGTGGGGACTTAAAAGATTACAAAGAGCACTGAAATACAGCAGCAAAATAAGGAATAAGTGCACACTCATAATTCATCTTTCCCCAAAGACTGGAAAAATCAGTCTGGATGTTGAGAAGTCAGGTTATTGATTCCAAACTGTCACGCTTTTTTTTTTTTTTTTAATGTCATTTGTTTGTTTAAAACATTAACTTGCTATCATTCTATCAAAACTCTGTGTGCTTTTGTTAAAAGTACACCACTTTGACACCTTGCAGAATGTGTAATTCGACTACTTCATGCTCCCAATCTCCTCTGAATTGTTCTGGCTGCTTAACCGGGTAGGGTCATCTCTTGTGATTTGTCATCACCATGGGGATCCCAAGAGGCACCACCAGGATCACCAACAGAAGGAATCAGGATGAATCCTGGAACACGTAGTCCAGGCAGATACTCTGTCCTATAGAGAAAGTTGGAAGCCTGAAACACAGACCTGTCACTCCCATGAGGCTGCATGTCAGTATTTCCATGCAGGAATATTTTCTTTCTCAGCTGAAGTACTTTGGGCGTTGATTTTTTTCATCAAAATGTCAACATTTGATACATATAATGTCAATTTTCCAGCCATTCTACAGTAAATTGCACCCGATACAAATGTATGTGTATCTCCTCTATTTCTCCATACTAGCTGTTTTTTCAATAAGAAATTATGGAAAAAAGTGAAGATGTGTCAGAATCTATAGTCTCTAATAGTGGGATTCATCTGACCAAATACAAAAATCTATAACTGAGACATCTACATCTGAGGTTGTCACCCTGGACTCTTTTCATAATCAATGGAGAGAAATAGGCACTTTTAGGGTGTGATTCATCTCATCCTGAAGTAGATGGCTAAAATAGGTCAGCTGAATCATGTTTTAAAAGCACTTATTTCTCTCCATTGTCAGTAGAGGGAATCTATGGTGACAACTTCAGACATTGACAGCTCAAGTTAAATAAAATTACTTATGCCTTAAGAGTCCATAGAACTGTTGTGCATAAACTTGTCCTTTTGCACCATAATTTCACCTGTTCATCTTGTTTCTAAATATGCAATGACTTATTTTCTCCTTTCTCATTGTTAAACCAATCCTTTTACTGTCATTTTTTCCCTACTTACGTGTTGTGCATCCTTTTTCTATTCCCCTCATCACCATAAAATCAGGCTTTAAACCAGTAATTTTAAGCCAATATCTGAGACAAATGTGTGCCATATCACCAAAACTGTGAGATTCTGAAGTACTGCCTACTTTTCTTGTTAGCGTCACACTAGTCTGTGATCTTTTGAAATAAAAGTCCCATAACCAATTTACACCAGCTGTCTGATATAGAAGGCCAGGATCAGGCAAAAGATATTCCCGTATTGTTTCCCCACATGGACTACACAGCATCCTTTCACAAACGATGTCATTTAACTTAATATCAAATTTCCAACATTCCCTGTACCTATCTGTGCATGCCACAAGTTAGAAAACCGTTCTCTTTGTCACCTTCGCTCACATAAAAAGCAAGGATTTTTCAGTAACTGCCAGCAGCTTAGGAGTGAACAGTGCAAATATAAAGTCATATAAATAATAATGTTAGTAGGTGGTACAGTGAACACAACCTTTCTGCATATTGTTATGCCTCAATCCTAGAAGTACGTGCCAGAGACAGTGATTTCTCTTTTGATCTCTTCTAGAAATTAAGCATGAATGAAAGTCTAAACAGTGGTTGTGGATCTTTGCATCTGTTCTGTTAATTTCTCCAACATGGTGTATTGCCTTAGCAAAATCCTGAAGGAAAGTAAACTGCAATAAATCCGACTTCCCTCTAGGTAAACCCTGCAAAGGAATAGAGTGAGGACAGGGTAAGAAATGCACTTCAGTGCATCACTAATCTGACCAGGCTAAATCTGGGGTGGAGGTCTCAGATTAACTCCCGGCTACATACTGCTGGTTTTCAAATTTTTATAGTGTAAAAAGCAAAAGGGAACTCTTAGATCATCTAATCTGCTTTCTTCTCGATCACAGGCACTTATCTTTCACACAGTTATCCCTACCTTGAGCCAAATAGTTTCTCTGCAGCTAAAGTATATCTTCCTGAGAGGCATCTAATCTTGATTTGAAGATCTCAGGAGATGGAAAATCCACCACTTCCCTCTATAATGTGTTCTGATAGCTAATAGCTATCAGCATTAAAAGTGTGTGCCTTATTTCCAATTTGAATTCGTCTGGCTTCAGGCTCCAGCCTTTGGTTCTTATTATGCCTTTCTCCACTAGATTACAGAGTCCTTTCATATCCATTATTTTCTGCCTGAGAAGGTATATATGCCATAAGCAAGTCACCTCTCAATCTTCTTCCTCATAAACAGAAAGATCCAACTCTTTAAATCTCTCACCAGAAGACATTTTTTTTCCCATTTTCAAAACATCTCTGCTTTTCCTCTCTAACCTCTCCAGTAGCTCCACTGTATCTTTCTGAAAACGTGGACTGCAGAGTTGCTGCAGTACTCCAGGATTGGTCTCACCAAGTTATAACAGAAAGATCAGCTCTCCTGCTCCCTCATTGACTGCTCAGCAATCTTGTTGAGGTTTTCACTATATCATCCCATTCTGAGCTACTGTTTGGTTGCTTGTCTAGTATGAATCCTCCATATTTTTAAGTCACTGCTTTCAGTTACTCAATTCTGTGGTTTTCATCTTTATTTCTGGAAAGGTAATTTAGGATTGGGCTGTATTAAAGCACCCTATTTCTAATAACCTAGTTTGCTAATCAATCTTTTCCGTCTCCACAGTGTTGTCTTTGTTGTTTACCACTGACTTATCCATAAAAGCTTCCAGGAGTAATTTCATGCTAACTTCTGGACTGTTAATAAAAAACTTGCAGCCATTCCTCTTGTACCAGTTCCTGGGGAATCAGAAGAGAAACAACCCATGTCAGCTTTGCACTGTTTTGCGTAAGAGTAAGAGCCCGGGAAGGGATCTGACAAGTAACATTGTCTGGTTACCTCCTATAGCATTCCTTGTATGTCAGGACTTCTCATAATTGTCGTCAGTGTGCTGAACATTTATCCAGCTGCTCTTAGGAATTCTTAAATGCTGGTTATCCAGTGCTGCTGATTTCAGAATATTAATCATTAGTTTTTGTTGTTCAGCACCCTCTTTGATTACTAATGGGGAATCCTCTTCATTACCTTCATGTGATACAAGTACAGCTGAACGTTCTTTAGCCTTGGAATGGTTAATTCAAGCAAAGGCATTAGTTTTGATGGATCTAAAAGTATTCAAGAATCTGGAATGAACTGGATCAACAGTTGTAAGGCAAACAAGTATGGCAGGATTTAAATGTCACACCAAAATCAGAAAAGAAGTCCTGCTTTCTTACACTTTTACATCCATATATCAGTCACGCATGAAGTGAGAAAAGAAACCTCAAATCTCCATCTTTTTGACTGGGAATAAGAATGTGACCCTGTTCTCTTGTATCACAGGAAATGGCTTAAGCGCTAAGATAAAAGAATTCTGGACTGAACCTCTTCTTCTGAAGTTGCACCACCTTTTCTAAGTACCTAGATACACATTGGGCTACTGAGAGCAAATGCAAATGGACTTTAAAATGTTCTTTTTCTATACACTGAATTTTTAAAAAAAAAAAAAATCTGTTTGGATTTACCTGAAATGAAATATATCACTTTGATTGCCAAACAACAAAAAATCAATTATTCATACAACACACATATAAATATATCATTTTGCTTTTTCAGATTGAAACCAGAAATATTTATTAAGTCTACTTTTTCAACATCACAGTGAGCAGTTTTACCACCTCAACTTTCTGAAAGTTCTGCAGTATATGTAGATTATTTTGTTTGTGTAAAAGCTAAAAATGCCATCCTGCTTATAGCTCTGTTTGGCCTATGTTTTTGCTTGGTTCCTCCAGTTGCTTATATTAATTTTCTGCACTTAATAGGCTCAACTGGAATATGCGTAGCTTAGGTTTGTATCATATTTGTCAACACAAAGTCTTTCATTAATAACGTCATTTTGGGTGCTCCATCTACTCTTCAACCAAAGACAGTACTTATCCCACCCATGAGATGAAGTCCACTCTGTGCAGCTCCTTGGCCTAAAAGAACGAGGTCCCAATGTCACAGTGTTCCACAACGGTGAAATCTGCATCTTCAGATGTATTGTGCAACCAAGGTTTTCTGTCTTCTGCTCTTGCTTTTGGGGTCAGAAAGATTTCCCAGAAGATCATGTTTATTGCCTTCTTCACAACTGTGGCACCATCCTGTCTGCTATTTCATTTTATTCCAGTGAATACAGCACTATTAGAAAGATTTACTGAATAAGTTCATAAAGTTTCCCAGTCTTGGTATGGTTAACTTGTGGTCTGCTCTTTAGCAAATTAACTGAAAAAAGTCCGCAGATGGACCGAGGCAATATACAGCAGTGTTCCTAGCCTGTGTCTATACCATTAATTAGAAGATGTTCAGGAACTAATCTCTTCCCCAGAGTCCAATGGCACTGGTTGGTGAGGGCTACGCTGCTAAGGACTTTTCCTTTTTTGGGGCAGATTTGTCTTTGAATCACCTTCAAACATGTTCTGCCAACAACTGAGCAGTGTAAACCTTCAACATGAGGTTTTCGGGGCCACAAAAGCCTATCCACGCTGTGCCTCACAATTAACATACACACTCACAATTCATTAAGGCCAGCAAAAATACCTAGAAGCTTACTATTTATTTAGATATCTACTCTCCTTTTTTACAGGGTGTTAATTTAGACAACTCGAAATTCGAACCCTAAATGCTTCTGCTGAACCAGCCTTGTACTATTTGATCACCTATGCCTTAGACTCTCTAACGCCCCCTTTACCCAAGGTCACGCGCTTGTCTGAACTTCATTGCTGAGCTCCATCGCTTCAGTGGCAGGAGAAGTCTTTACACAGAGAAACCTGACAGCATACAATTTCAGGTTATCCTTAAAATGGGAGACTTCCAGCAGGGCCCCAGTCAAAGACACACAGATTTGAGCCACTGCCTTAACAGCTGAGGTGCACTCATAGGGTAGGAGCGAGGATCCTCCATAGCGGATGAATCTGGGAGCCCAGTGGAAGCGAGGAGCCTGGTATTGCCACCCAGCACTGCCCGGTGGAGATTTCCTCAGCTACCTGGGAGGCACCCAGTCTGGACGCCTGAAGCTAGAGATTGTGAATGATTTCCACAGTGATTAAAAAAAAAAAAAAAAAAAAAAAACAAAAAAAAACCCAAGAAAAAGAGAACTAACATGCAGTTCAACAGACCTTTTACCCTGGAACGGCTGTACGTTCAGAGACTGATGGCTTCCTCTGAATCACGCGGTACTACAGCCCCAGACAGAAAAGTGGATTAGATAATATTGACAATTAACACCTATTCAAATGGCTATTTTAACTGAAAGAAAGACTGCACGTATCAAAGGACAATATTTAGGATACAAAATCTCACCTTTCTCTGTTGTTATGTAATGTAATAGCCATAAACACATACACTTCTTAACTAAATAAAACGGTTATATACCACCTTGCTTCTTATAACATTTATCACAAAAAGCTACTCAGTGCCGTCCAGTACCGCGTTAGGGAAATGAGAGGAGCACTTATTCCTTCACGTTAGTTAACATGTCAAAAGCTTTTTATCTCAAAGATATTAAATGGTAAGAACAGTGTGTTTCAACTTCTAAATTGTCATACATCAAAGATTTTGGAGGACTTCTTTTTTAAATTGACAGTTGTCATTTAATATACAGTATGATCCAAAGCATATTATTTCTGAATGTTACCAGGGAGATTTCATTGGCTTTTGTGACATTTCCAGTCTTTGGCATAATTGGCTAACAGCTTTTTTAACCTAATGTCTTTTAAGAAATAGTGTACCTGGTGGTTTGGGGTATCACATCTTCTGTTTTCTCTTTTCTTTGTTGTCCAAAAATGTTACCGTAATGATAAAAAGTGACATTATTTTAAAAGATAAGAAACACCAAAATTATTTTCTGTCTGACCTTTACAGTTACCAGAACAAGCGGCTTCTGTTAGCAAAATAGTTCAAGCTTTTTATTACAAAGGATATTTGGCAGTATTCCATAAGAAAAAAAATACATGTAGTTCTTGTCAGGGGAAGTCATTAAGCCCTCTCTCCTTATGCCAGGCTAACATTTCAACAAAAATAAAATTCTGGATATTTTAAGATGGAGGAGGAAGTTGACTGTGAGAGGCAGGGATATTTCACATAATGCTTTTTATGAATGTACTGATGTAGTTTTATGTCTTTGACTGCACCACATTGAAGCAAATACAGTGGATTTACCCAAGAGTTCAAGGAGATTTTGGTGACCTTCATTTCCCAGCTGCACATTTATGCATTCAGAGTTTTCTTCTTCAGCCTGGTCTGTTGTGTTATTAGAACTAAGCTCCTTCTTTAGGGGATGCTGCGGGGTAAGACAGATAAATGACTGAATGGCTCAATGTGGTTAAATTGCCTTATTTACAGTTTTTTAAACAATTTTGACTACTCCTCAGCTGTACTGGTTTTTTTTTCAGGTAAAAGCTTACAAATCAATTGTTAGTTCCACTCCATACCTCTCATTGTCAATTTTACAGGTTACCACAGAACTTTAGAGGTAAAAGTGCTTGAGAATTCGAAGACATATCCAGCACAGATCCTTTAAACCACTGTTGTTGCTGCCCTGGTCCATCAGCCCAAGTAAGGATCATATATGTCTCGCTTTCAGCTCACATGACAAAGATATGACATTGTTGTCACTGATTCTTAAGAAAAACTCCATGAGGCAAATTACAGTAGCAACAAAAGTTAGAACAAAGCCCTCTTCCTTGTTGAAACAGTTTGCTGGTTTACTATCTTTTGCTCAGGTGGTGGTACTGTACATAGCCTGCAAATGGATGAAATATATTTTAGGTGTGTGAAAGAAAAAATACTATTTAAAAACATAAGGTTCCTTTAGGAAAATAATTGGAGAGAGTTATAATCATTAACTGTGGAATACACAATTCTTCCCACGATTCTTGGTATAAAGTGAATGCTGTTGCATGCCACAGTATTAAAGAATATATGAGTTAAATATCTTCCTGCTTCAAAGATGCGTGGCCTAAAACCTGAAAAATTACAGTATATGCAAATGATCATAAAGGACCGACTTTACTGACCATTTCTTTGTGTTTGGGGGATAGATTTCTGCATGGCATAATATTTCCACTTGCATTGGTTTCCTGGCATGAAAATGTTTATTGCACTCATTAGCTAAGAGGATGTCGGCACTGGTCCAATGAACACAGATCTGCCTTCTGATTTCAGCCATTAAATTGCAATGGGATTCATAGGCTTAACATTGTGGGTGTGAGAATAATAAAATGGAACTCCATCTTTAGCCCAGTTACCATGGATGCAGTTAAAGGTCATAGTGGCAGCTGCTAACTAGTTGCCTTTTTAGCTGTATTTCCCCTCCTGCTATGTGTTTTTGTGTACCTTAGTTTCTGCAGGTCTGCCTTAGAGCAATTCCGCTTCCTTAACTTGGTATGTCGGTACCTTCCTCAACATGATGGGTGCATTCCCATAAATATGGTTGCTACGGGCATTACTTTATTCAGTTATTTGTGTTTTAATGAAAAATGAATGTAAAGACCTGAGCAAAAATAGCAATGCAGCCTGCGCAGCATCCCAAATTATTTCTATTTTCTGCACTCCGCTTCACATTCCAAACTGGGGGGAGCGGGGCGGGGAGAAAGAAAAAAGCCCTGTATATAGTGAATTCCCATCTCCGTTTAAACTCATAATGGGTTCAGGCACTGAGGCATTCACAATGTGGAACATCAACTACTACTTCTCCATTCGGCCCAAAGTCCTAGGAGTTAATTCTCTGTACTGCATGAAGTGTCAGTGTAATTACCGCTGATCAGCCCTATTTCTCAGCATTCTGTCCTGCTTTGAGAGGCACCCTGTTTATTGATGCACCGCCACATCATCACAGTGCTTTCATTCAGGCAAGCTGCTTAATCGAAAGGGCTTGGACAATGCAGGATTTTCAAAGAGAAGAAGTGGAAAAAAATTAAAAGTAGCCAAGTAAAATAAAGTGAATGGTAAAGAAACCTGAAAGCTCTACAAAATATTTCCTTATGTCAACACTTCATTTCAATAGATTTTTAAACTCCTATTCATTTCCAAAAGAAGGTACTGTGAGTCTTTTCTGTGGTGACTCAACTACGTGATCACGTCCTTTTTGAAGATTTTTAAGAACACAGTGCTGGAAGCCCTCCTTGAGGAACGTTTATTGGTTTTTGTTCTGTTTATATACAGGCTATGACTGTGTCAACCTTTATGAACCACAATACAAAGAAACTTTTTTTAAGTTTTTGCCTCTCTGTTTTAAAGATACATTTATATAACTTGTCATTTCATGAAAATAAATTAAGTACTATATGAGCCAAATGTTTCAGTTCCACACAAGGGTGGCTTCTGGTTCTCTTTGGCAGGATGCCACTTTATTCATTTTTATTTCAAACACAATGTGAAACTTTTAATTTTAATATAGTATATAAGTACGATGGCTATAAAGCCTATACTGTGACTAATTCATGCTCCTCCTCTCCTTGCACTTCTGTGAATTTTAAAGGGTGACAGAAAACTGCATTTCAGCTTAAATACTGTCAGGCTTTATGTGTTTGTTAGAGAGAGAAGAGAGATTTATTTGGGCCAGCATTTTTATTTAGGACTCAGTGTTTTCCTTGATTAAGTCACTTTTGGGTACTGTTCTTGTAGGTCTGTGGCTACGCAGCCCATAGTGAAAGTAACTTTTTAGTTGAGTCTGTTTTGCCCAGAGAAGTGAAATAGATTGCCACAAGGAAGAGGAAACAAACAGGTAATGACAAATACAAGTGTAAACAAACCAGTTATCTGTTTGCTGAGATTCTTTTAATGACATCACCCCCTCTGTGGCATTGCTTCATTAAAAAGCAATAATAAGTTTCACAAGTTGTTCAGCAGTGTTGTTAAAAATATCAGAATAAGACTTCTATGACTATTATAGTGTCCCGTTTTACTGTTTCCTCCACCATACTTTTAATCAGAGAATTTCTTCTTGTGCCTTGTTTACTGTTGATATTTTCTGGCTGATTGGATAGGAATGACATTTTGACAATTTACTGTAGCAGTAAGCACTGTACAAACAAAAGGTGCTGATGAAAACTCGGAACCCATTATTATGTAAATTATGGCTGACTAACACAGATTCCATCTCCCAGTCACCATCATTGAGACCAGTTTTACTCAATGATAATAATTTTCATGATTGCAGTCTTCAGAGAGATCAGAAATATGCTTTAGCTGTTGCATTTATCTACTGCGGGTACTTGACCCTTAATTAAATTCTGAAACTTTTTTATATAATAAAGTAAAATACAGCTGACACTTCTATTCAAACAAAGAGCATCAAACATAGATCTACCAAATAAGATAAAGGTATTTCAGACTTACCTTGTTGTAATGCTAGTAAACACGAGACTACAACATCTCTTGAAAGAGAGCTTAAAGTTTAAAAGAAAAAAAAAAAAAGCGTGCTGTTGGGCAATTTAAATGCTGCACTTCAGTGCTGTGTCTGCTGAATGCTGGGCTTGCTCTGCAGAATGGTCTTGAACTTTATATTAAAATATGCATGACAGGAAAAAGAAACGAATGAGCCTTGAGTATATAGATGATGTTTGTCAGCTCCCATATGTTCTTGCGGTCATAAGTGCAAAAAGATTAGAAAAAAAAATAATAGGTTATTTAATGTTCCCGCTAACTTTTATAAGACGGTACTCTCCCAGATCTTGAAAACTGTGCTTTCTAAAACTATTCCTCCTAAAAACAGGTTAGGAGCAACTCAAGGTGTTGCACTACTGAGCTAGTGTTCCGCTGCTAACAGATACAAAAATGACTAAACATCATACAAACAGAACGGTTAATTTGTGTTTTATTTATTCATATATGTTCCAAAAACAAGACTGGGGTAAAGGGATACACTGTAGGGAAGAAGGAACTGTGGCTTTGCATTTAATATTTTCATTTTTTAAAACAGCTCTGTTAGCTTTTAGCACTTCTTTCCCCTCTAGCACTCCCCTTTCCCCCTGCCCCCCCCCAAGTTTTCCCCTCTCCTCACCAGTTTTTCAAAGAGAATGGCCATTCCAGGTAGGCAGTAACAGTCAAGCTTAAAAAGAGGTAGAGTATTATAAAAATGGAGTATTTCTTTAGACATAGCACTTTGCAAACTGTCAGTTTATAGAGCCAATGAGCTAAGAAAAGTAATTACTTAAGTGGATTTCATGAAGAGTAGAAGGATGATTGTGCCACATTAAATAACAATTGTATCCTTAATGATGTGTTGGACTATAATACAAACATCCTTCTGCCATTATATGCACTACAATATACCTTTCTAATTACTCCGGTGGCTTCCTCTTCCTTTATTAAGATGCTATGCTTTCAGAGACTATGTAAGCATTATATGAGCCTTTTTTTTTTTTTTTAAACTACAGTGAGTGCAGCTGCGCGGTCATTGATAAATTGGTTATAAATTACTGACACTTTGTATATGAATGGAATCATTGTTTTATTCCTTTTCTTTCCTTCATGAAATACAATTTTTCTTAGAAGAGATATAATTAAATTCAATAAAATTACTTCTCCAGGTTTGGGTTTTTTTTTTTATTTCTAGATATGTAAGCAGTATAATAATATAAGTCCAGATAATTAATAAGGCAGATTCAAGACAACATGGCAAACTTAAGAAACAAAGCTAGAATGGGGTAGATAATTTGGCGTTATTAATTTCAGTGATTTCTTGCTGATAGCCTGTGAACCCTTGGGGATCCTTGGGCTTCCTGTCAGTGGTTCCTGAAAAAGCTGTTTTATTATCTGCAGGCTTAAATGTATTACATGGGTATTCCTCTCCACTAAAAATATTTTTAGATTGTCTGCAAATTCGTAAAGGTTGAAAACCACTTCTCCATTTCATTGCTTATATTCTGTCCCTTAGAGATGGAAACCCTACACTCCTTAACACTGGTTTCTATAAATCAGGATGCTTTCTATGATTTCTAGAGTTACTTTTGTGCATTATCTGACCACTCATTAGACTTGATTTCCTAACATTCTGTCAGCACACAGAGGTTATACTTGGACCAAGTTAAAGCTTACACACATTAATAGTCCCGTTGAAGAAAAAAGAATCATCTTCTATGTGGAAATTCTTCCAAATGTATAAAGGGATTGAAGAACTGGGGAAAAAAAGAAACCATCATAAGACTGGACAATTCCAGATTCTCTGTCAGAGCTTTACTTAACTCTTACAATAGAAATTTTCATGCAACCAGAAACTTGAATAAATAAGTGAACAAAATAATACCTGTGAAGTATTCTTTTTCTCTGTTGTCTCTCAGTAAAGATGTGCTCCTTCAACTCGTAACTCATGTTCTTCTCCTACCTATTAATGCCATTAATAGCAATAATTCTATGAACAGTCCACTCCACTTTTGTGTACATTGCACTACAGTCCCAAATCAGGTAGTCAAAGTTATGCCTTTTTATCAGTAAAATAGATAGAACATTGTCAAAGTTCCTTGCCACTGTTGAGTGACCTAAAGTTAGCTTAGACCAAAAGGAACAATATTCTTGTTTTGAAAATCAGGTATGACCCTTTTGAAATATAGCAATAATAGGAAAAATATGTCATAGTACGACCAAATTATTTTGCGGTTCTCAGCAATAGTATATTCCCTTTGCGAAAAACTAAGACACATTATACAGTTAGTTTCACATCTTACTGTTCACACATTGTCAAACTAAGAAGGAACAATGTCCATAGTTTTTTTAAAAAATGCATCTAGAAAATGTATGTGTAACTAACATAATCAGTTTCCTACAAGCAACTCGGTAGGTATACATTTTCTCTTTAGTCCCAAATTCTTACAGGTACAGTAAGAGCTCTGTGCTTGGATCGTGTGCTAGGCAGAATTATGGGAATCTTTATAAACTCCCTGCTACACTGCTTGGTTAGCTAAATTCAAGATTAGCAAATGGTCCTTGGAAAGTAAGCAGAGTAGCCCCCCTGTTACTGCATTTGAAGGGTATATACATAATCATATATTCTTCTGTAGTCAGTCATAAGAAGCCTGAGCCAAAAAAAAAAAAAAAAAAAAAAAAAAAGCATTGCCTGGTAAAACTGCAACTAAGTACAATTTTTGCACTGGGGTAAACAAGTAGCAACTGGGAATAATTTGTCATTCTTACTTGTATTCCTTGTCATCTGCAGAGCACCCATTACTCAGTACTCCCCAGAATCGGGCCCACTGTGAGGTGACAAATTCTGTTGCTCCGTTTTCTGGCAGAGAAGGTTGTACAGATCTTCTGCTTTGTTCTGAAGGTTAGCACTTACCTACTTGGATTTGCTTAAATCCAAGTAAATCATATCTTGAAAATTAAAATAAATTGTTGAAAGTGCGCTGCTTATGGCATTTTCCACTGTTTTAAAGGAAGAAAATACTGCTGGGAAAGGAAGGAAAATGTGAAGCTGGACAAAGATGGTTACATATAATGATTCAGGCACACTTTGTAATTTATAATTGTCACATCACATCACAGATCTTTCTGCCTGCTGGAGAGGACAGTGAGTCAGCCTCCCTTTAAGTCTGGGAAAAACTGCTTTTTCCCAAATTAATAGTTCATATATGTGAAACATATAAGTTACATCTGGGACATTGAGAATTCTTTTCAGTAGGAAACTTCAACTGTGTTTAGGCAGCTAAGTGAAAATTTTCAGTCTTGGAAATCCTTGGTCAGAGGATACCTTGCTCCTGAGTGCCCAGACTCTACGGGGATCGATTTTCAACAGGATGTCTAATATTCCTTTTTGCCCAAAGCTCTTGTACCTAGAAATGCTTCTGTGTAAGAAGAAAATTAATTACTGAATTTTCTCTTTCCACTGGGTTAAGGAACCAGCTTTGTTTTTTCCAGGTGCTTTTCTTCTTAGAGGTTATCTCCAGATCACCCGAACTGGGCTAAAGATAAATTTTACCTGATGCGCTTCCAAAGATTGGCATCCAGTTTGCTCTAGAACAGCATGAATAAGACTGACACAAAGAAATAACTTCCCAAAACTAATCTATCTAGTCTTGCTTGTTAAAAAGCAGGTTGCTTGCTGGGGTGGCAGTGAAGGCCCGAGGTAGGGATGTAATTCCTGCATGCTCAGCACCTGCCTTCTTGAGGGCCACAGCGGTTTCTGCTCACTCCCATCACCTCGGAACTTGGTCAGACCTGCTGGGAGGCAGTGCTGGTTTTTCAAGGACTCGGGGTAGCTGCTATGGGCAGACTTTTTGATGCCTAAAAGTGCTACACAACTCTGATCACAGGAGCCAGCCTTGAGCGCCAAGAAGCAGAATACCTTAATGTAAGTGATGTAGCAATTTTTTTTTTTTTCTGTTTGGCTTTCTGATCAAAGACCTTGGAAGCACCGTACACATTGCCAGTTAGTCTTGGCAACAACTGCGCAACATGGAAAAGTCACCTCATCAACATTACAAAGAAGGGAAACCAAGGCACAGGAACATAAAGTAACTTACTTAAGATAGTAAGGCAAGGTGTTGTGGAGGTAGGAAGAGTGCCTAAGTTTGAAACTTGTATCTGAAGCACAAGTCCATTCTTCTCCCTCTGAAAGGAAGAATACTATGACAGTCTGTAAAAGGTTTATGGTTAGGATGGAATATATCTTTGCAAAATTCATTAAGTCTGCTTGCTGCTTGGGCAGTGCACCGCATCTAACACGGTATACAGGTCTGCCTCTCCACACGGCCGGAAGACTACACATGAACACCCATCTGAAAAGTAGCTGTGTATTTTGTATTGCTGTGCTTAGGTGTATGCAGCAGCAGGTTGTGTAGGTTGTCCCAGCAGTGCATGAGCTTTAGAAAGTAATACAAGTATGAAACTGGACTTGTAGCGAGACTTTTCACCTCGGTTTTAACCAAAGTATCAGGAAGTTGATTCTTCTGGCCCTCTGAAGGGTGTTGTTGCCTGTTGCATGCCATTGCCTGCTCCTCTGTGCGGGTCCTGAAGGTGCTGCGGAGGTTTTGCATTCCACCTTCGAGTGAGCTGGACTTATGAACTGGGACTAAGATCAGAACTGGCAGCTAGGCTCATGCCAAATTGAAGTTTTATTTATTTGATCATTTCATTGCAAGGTAGACACTGTGTCTGTGGTTTATATCTTTAAAATCAAATAAACTATTTATATATGGTGAAGAACTGTAAAACACATAGACCTTATTCACTAATATTTTTATGGTTTCTTTACACTTGACAAGTAAAGAATTTGTGAAAGTGTTTTTTGTACCCAAATCCCACAGATTTCTTGGGGTATTTTTTAAATTAAAAAACGTACGATCTAGATTAGTAACACAAACTTAACTCTCATTTTTCCCTAACATGCAACATGAATTTTTAATACATAATTTTAATGGAATACATTTGACAAAAACTTAAGAAAATACCATCAACTTTTATCTATTTAACATTTTCATGTTATTAAATGAGGATACCTCATGTGAATTTCAGGTCAGTGTGGAAATATAAATTAGCTACTGTTTTCCTTCCCCTCCTGATAATATTGTTTTGTTTACATCACCATGGAAAGCTTTATGCAAATTTTCTTGCCACACCATATCCATTATACCTTAAGGAGAAAACAGTCTAATAAAAATTCTCAAAACAGCTATTACTTGCAGGAAAGGAAACTCAAAGGTCTGCAGTCTTTCAAAGTGTCATTGCTACAAACTTGAGCTTCATAGAGGAAGAAGTCAGAACTGTTCTTTCATAGAGACAAATTACCGAGAGCTCCAGGTGAAGCCAGCAAATCCATGGAGAGGTTGCAGTTCGCAAGCCAGGTCTTGACTGATATTTTGGTCCTGCGGACAAGGGGCTCTGGATGTTTTTGCCACTGCCGCTGACAGTTTGTCAGGTTGCTCCTGCACACACTTTTACAGCTGCAACTCCTGCTGCACATGTTGCAGGACATGTGGAAGGTCATTAGTGGTTTCAGTCTGCATTACCGTCAGCCTAAAGTACAATCTTGCCATGCACTTTGCACTACGAGGGCTAGGAAACCAGTATCTTTCGTAGTAATGACTTCCAGTTTACAGCCTTCATTTGTTATATTTCCTCAATAGCTGTTGTGTTGAGATTAACTGCATAAATGGTCTGCAGCTGGCTGTTATGAATTAAGGGAGTTTAATCAAAGTATTTCTAATGTACAGCATAATGATAATACATGGGGGAAGTACTATTTAAGAGATAATGATGGCTTCAGAAGATCACTGTTGTAATGTTTAGTGCATATGCCTTCAGCATTGAATTTGTTGTTGTTCTGAATATGCTTAATGGATCAGTGAAAAGCTGCCTAATGTGGGATTGTTTGATGGGGCTGACAGAGCTGGAATTAGCCCATTGCTGTTTACTGCATACAGCCATTAAGATTAATTGCTGCCAGATAATTTTGACTGTTTTTATCTTCGGGAAAAAGTGTCACTAATGGGTTTATAAATTGGTTCACTATTACTAATAGTAAGGCCAGTGTAACAGGAGAGGATGTCAGCAGCTAATTCTAAAGATAAAGGTAAAAAGTATAAAGTACTATATGACTTGCTAGTTTTAAGGGATAATGTTATCTAATAACAGACAGACTGATATATGATGCTCATTAATGCTATTTCCCGGGCTTTGGGTTGAACCTAATAGATGCTAATAAAGTCTTATTTGATGTACCATTAAAAAGCTCAATCTGTTTTCTGCATTAATGCACAATGTTGTTTATCACATTTTCAGTGACTAAAACCCAAACCCTCAATCTGTTACATAACTAAACAGTATCAGGCTAGTTATACCTATTTTTGTCTTTGTTTAGAGACAGAAAAATTTATAGAACAACCACTTTTCTCTATACACTGTATGCAATTCACGTCACTCAGCTTCCTGTCAACAATGACAATACTGCAGATTTTACTTTAACGTATCCTTTTTTACATATATCGTCACTGGTAAATTCTGCAAAACACTCCCTCCAAGAGATAAGTTAATTGGTTTGCAAATGTTAGAAAACAGTGGTGGGATGTGGGCAAAAGATTATCCAAGGAGGATGAATCCACATTAGAGGTTAATAGTCTCGTACTGCACATATACATGCATGTGCAGTGCCTCTAATTTGCTATTTATTAAAATGAAAGTTCTTTGTGCACTGAGTCTCAAATATATCCCTTGTATCTAAGGGTATTGACAAGGGAGTGGGAAGAACATGCACTGAATAGATAGAAACACAGACAAGGAATGCTTAATGAAGAGGGGAAAACCAGTAACTCATAAGTAGTGAAGTTGTTAGCTTCTCAAGTAGAGATAGTGTAAATTATGAAGTGATTCCCTTCTCAAGTCAAAAGAGCATTTATATTTTTCATGACCAATTTTTATATTGTGCTGAGAACATCTTCAATTTTTTTTTGAGGGGGCTCTGGATAGTAAAACAGTTCTTGTATAAAAAAAAGGCAATCTCAAACAATACCAGAAAAAGCTCTTTGCATTATTTTTCCCTTTTAGAATGCTAGCATGTGAAGACCTTTGAGAAGTGAAGAGGAAAACAATACAGGGTGGTAAGATCTATTCTGCTGTATTTGCTGTTTCCACAGTAGTATTCCAGGTTGCATTCCTGTTTCTTTGCCGTTAAGGACATGAGCCTTTTATTCTGGTTAAACCCTTTCCCCATGCATCCACTTTCAACTTACATCCTTTCGCCATATTCATACCATCTGCCTGTGTATCTAGTAATGCATATTGATACATGGGGACCATATATCATAATATAAGGGAAGTAGGAAAGTGGCTACAACCTAAATATTCTTCCCTTTATTTGTGTATCTGAACATTGCACAATGCTGCCTGGAGATATCCATTCAGGTTTTTTTCATTATGTCCAGATCCTGATTTCTTTCTCTCATATCCCCCACCATTAGCTGCATTATCCATATCTAATCAATCATTTTCCAATTAAACTTTTGTGTATACACAGATCTAGCACTGTTTTGACTTAAATCGATTTAAAATCGGTTTCATTAATTCCATACAAACTCTATGTAGACACATTAATGTTGGGTTACAAGCAGCTGATTTTGGTTTACTTTTAACTCAATATAAGTTAAACCAAGCTCTGTCAGGCTTATATTGATTTAAAAGAGCTGACACAACCTATTTCACTGTTTTAACTACATTGATTTTAAATCTTGTTCTTAGTTAAACCAAAGCAATTTGCACAGAGACAGTCCCGAGTTTTGTTCCCAAAAAGTGTTGCCAGTGTTTCCATGCACGGCCCTGTGTAGATGCCCATTAGCCTTTCCTTTCTATTGCTAATGATTCAAAATAACGTCTTGAGGCAAGCCTTGATTAGGTTGTTAACCAAGCTGTCTGTGGCAGGCAATTTAGGATGATAGCTTACAC
>NW_009647874.1:2149250-2199250 GCF_000708025.1 Charadrius vociferus | reverse complement strand
AAATTTGTACTTTAGTCAAGGGGAAAAAAAATCAAGTTAGGCCTCCAAAAATTATAAAGTGTTACATTAATTGCTTCTTTTCACTTGTCACCTTCTTGATTTGAGCTTTTACAGTTCATATTTTTGAACTTTCCTCTGCAGTCCAGACCATTAGGAATGTCTTTTTTATTTTTTTGCTAATAAAAACAGTGATTATCAGGTAATAACAAGATTTTTAAAGCTAAGGCATTAAAAATACTGATTGTTGCAAAATGCATGATTAAATCACAAGTCTTAGCAATATAATAAAGTGTCTCTCCTTTCAAGGCTACTTTTCATATACTTGTTTGAAGCGATTTCTCAAATGAAACGGCATTTTTTTTTACATATACACAGACTCATGCAGGTTGGGAAGAAAAGTAGGGATGAACCCAGGCTGTGGATAAGTGCTTGAAAAGTGTGGAGTGATAGATCATGCAGCCATTCCATTTATCAGTGTCAAAAATTCTTTGTCTGATTCATGAAATGTTATTTTTTCACCACACAGGGATACATGGGGTACTTTTTACAACTGAAGTATGAACGTAATAGATTGCAAAACTTTCTCTCCTTAAACTCACACTTGAAAACGATGTGCTGAAATTTCAAAATTGACCTAATTAAGAATATTAGGAACAAATGCAGATATTTAATACAGCAAAGGAAATAGGTTGGATTTTCTTTTTTTTTTTTTTTCAAATTCAAGTCATGGAAATATTATCCTGAAATTAAACTATTTAACATGGAAGATTCTCTCAGCTTCAGACAGTTTCAGGCCAATTCTTCCCAGACTGCAGCTATTACCTCGAAAAATTACATAACTTGCCTTTTTTCTGCAAATCGCTGAAGCCCGACTGGTGCTCCATTATTAACATCAGAGCTGTCAGCGTCTCAGGGAGGCAAGAGAAGAAAGCAAAGCATTCCTACCAGCAGCAACAAAACCATGCTTGCACTTAGAGAAATCTTCCTTCAATCCTCTTCCTACCAAGCAGAGAACTACTTAAAGTACAGTACGCTGAAGGTTGGATTCATTTCACTTTCACTATCTATGAGTTAGAAATCTCTGTTAGATGTCTAGAAGTTAAAGTCAGCTTGACTCCCTCTCTAGACAATGAAGAGAGATAGGCACCTCCAGAGGGTGATTCATCCCATCTGAAGACAGGTATCGAAGAGAGATGGAAGGAATCGCCCTTTGGAGATGCCTATCTCTCTCCAGTGACTACAAAGGGAGTCTGTGGTGAGTGGCTTAAACTTGACAGCTTAAGTTATGTGAGATGAAATCTAATCCCAAGCATAAATAACACAGGAGGAGTTTTGCTCCTGTACTGAAGAGAAGGTTATTAGTGATGGGTTTTGGAAGCGTTCTGTATTAAAAATGCACAAATTGCATTGTGCTTATTAGCTAGCATGAATTAACTTGACTGTGCATATAACTAGACTGATATGTCATGGGTGTCAGAGCCTCCATAAAAAGTAGGAAGGGCAAGTTTAGCAAGGGACCATGATTCCAAAAGAGTGTCACACTCAGCTGGGACCCTGACTAGCTTCTGAATGCTCCTGTTTTTCTCAGTGCTACCTGTTTAACAACTGTCTTTCAGTTATCACAACCCTGGGCATCATTTTTTCCCATCTAAGTGCCATTTGTCTCTGTTCCAGTTGAAATCCTAACAGCATGGCAGGTTAGTCAACTTGCATTTTACAGGCAGTGGAACTGTATAATAATAATAACAACGCTAAAAGAGTCAGAATGTATTCCTTTCATATGATTTGCATTAACTTTCCAGCCCATCAAAGTATTATTCGTTTTAGTTTAGAATCTGAAGACAGGCGAAAAATATCTTCCCCTAGAAAGTGTAAGCAGTAGTCTGTGTGGCACAGTCTGTGAAAGCTGGATTGGCTTTCACATTGCTTCAGACTAATCCTGTCTAGAGCAGGTGGGGGCCTGTGAAGTAATAGCTCTTGACCCTGGCACTCCTCTAGGCTCCATACAATGTCTTCACAACCCTAAAGCTTCTCTTTATTTCAGTTCAAAGAGTCTGACATCAGAGAGGGTTGCGCTGGAGCCAACGAGGCTGGTGGGTGTTATACCATGAAAGTGACCACACACATGGCATACCATAGAGTTTGGCATGATGGGGTTGTCTGATGGTGCAAAGACTGCTGAAAACATGGCTGAAAACAAGAAGAATTGGGAAAATTAGCACAACAGGGATCAAGGCAACAGTGTCTGAACTGGTCCCTCTACTTTTTTTAAAATAGCCGTGTAGGTATATTCAAATGGACCGTATCTGGTCATGGCTTTGGCTGAAGGAACCAGAATTTTAGCTTTTAGCTTTGCAGCGCCTACTAGATAGCATGTCAAAAGAGAAAGAAATCGAGAAAGAATTCAAGATACCTCTGCAGCCTGGGTATTTGTGTCTTTACTAATAATTTCTTGAAGACAACAGTGGATAGACATAATTTCATGACTGCACCCAGGATTTTAAAGGCTCTGCCATATCAATCTTGCCACCACTCTCTCCTGAACCGTGCTGTAGATACCCATATAGCTAAGGTTTCACTCCAAGAAGTTTCCTCTGATTCAAATCAATATGAGTAGAGAATGAAGGCCTTTCCACATAGTTTCAAGAGACTCCTTTGGAAGATGTAATTCATGTGTATCTGAGTATTTCATCACTACTTAGATGTTCTGTCAGCCGTGTCTTTTAAATCTAGGTATTTTTAGTATTCTTAGTGTAACACATGCATGAGAAAATACTGTAGCTGTGAAAGTCCAGATTGTGCAATCTACTAACCTAGAAAGTACTGTCACTTTTATGTGCCCTATATTTTATTCATCCATAACTGAAATAAATGCAGATTTTTTAAAAATTTATCTTTAGCTCTTGCCTTGCTTTCCAGTCCTCAGTGTTTGGAATCTGAGAATCAAGTCATCTAGATAAAAACTACAGTATATGCTCACATCCTATGCACCTGCAGTAAGCAGCACTACACAAATAAACAGTATTTTACATCTTCCTATATGAAAAAAATCAAAATATTGCCATTAGATGGGTTTTATTTCATTGTTTGTAAAGATATCCATTTGGTTTTCATGGTCGTCTCATCCCTTAGGCAAATAAAACTAAAATCGGAAACTTGTATTTAAATCATCCATCTAGAGAGAAAGATTTATAAAGTACCATTTACTTGGTAAAACTTTCACTCTAAGTTATCTAATGGTTTTCTAAAATTAGATGCCACTTTCAAAAAATCAAAACTGTCGGAGTTATTAACAGCACCTTTTTAGGGATATTGTTAGATACACAAACATCTGGGAAAAAATACTGGAAGAACAAGTTACATCAGCTTTGAATGCATTTAGAGCAACACATTAAAAGTACTGGCAAGGTTATGTTTGTAGAAAGAAGCAAATTGGTTGAAACCCTGACCTCACTGAAATTAATGAGATTTCACCCTTTGCCTTTTACTATTCAGACATGTTCCTAGTGACCATGACCATGAGAAAGATTCTTGCACAAGGACATTTGAAATGGTAGGCTCTGTCTTTTGAAACAGTAGGTTCATTTAGCATTCCTGTGCTTCAATATTTCTTATAGTCAGTGTACAATATGTGTCCCAGCTTGAAGGCTTCTAATAGTTGATAGAAGATAAAAATAAATGTTGCTATTTACAGATCCAAAAATTCTTAAGAGCAGGAGTGAAAAATGTTTTGACTGTTTCATAAAACAAGTGTGAAAAATGGCCAGTGAATCATTTTTAAAGGGTCAGTATTAAATTCATATTACTGCAGTTAAATCCTAGCTAGGAAGTGGAGCACAAATTCAGTAAAAAATAAAAGGATCTGATCTGCATTCTGGAGACTTAGTCTCTAAGTCTCCAGTATTGGAGTATGGGGTCTTAAATGTTCCTGCCTTCTCTAATGTATCTTCAGGTATATTCTACTATTTCCTTCTACCTAGTGATTTTAATGGGGCCACTACTTACTTTCAATCTCTTGATTTTATGGGGGTCCAAAGTCCACAACATATTCCAGGATGCATCTGACCTTTGAGAGCACAATATGTGAGATTTAAAGACAGTGACTAGCCTTTGCCCAAAAGCGAGAGCCAGGTTGCCAGAGAACATAAAACCACCACAGAAGATAGAGATGGGTGAGACTTGGGGAGGGGGGAGAGGAAGAGAAGGGAAGGAACGAAGAATTGAAGGAGTGAGGTGGTTGGAAAGGCACTAGGAGAAGTGGTTGGATCTAGCTTTGTGAGGCTACACGGTGCTAACTACGCTGAGAAAAGTGGGGATGGGAGATGAAGGTAGTAAAATAAAATGTTGAAAGAAAATGAGAGGGTTGAACCCAGAGAAGACAGAAATGAACAAGAGTTTAAAAGGATTTAGCAAAGTGCTGGGATGTTTAGAGCCTTCTGATATTTTTACTGAAGATCTGAGAGCCTGGCTGGTTCAAGGCACAAGCAACAGCAGGGAGTACCCCAGGACAGCAGGTTACTGGAGCTGCAGGATGGCGTTACTGTCTCCTGGGTCTGTGCTGGTGCTGCAAGAGGACCAGCTTGCTGGTTGCTTCTTTCTGGGACAGGCAGAAGCAGCAGTGACCACCCTGCAGCCACAAGGCCAGGGACCACAACCCACTTCAGGGCAACTCCTTTCCCTTCACCATCCAGCTCTGGAGCAACTCTCAGGGAGGTAAAATTCAGTTTTGGCTCCAACCCTGGACAGCCCTGATGTTTCTGGTTGTCAGAAATACCTGTCATTACTAAATCTTCACTAGATTTAAGAATGATCTGCCAGCAAAAAGACTCAATCTCTCACTTTAAAAAAAAAAAAAAGAAAAAAAGAAAAGGAGAAAATGCTCACTGCCTAAGGACTGAAGCTTGGTGATCCTGGGTTCAACATACGCCTAACTTAAAGCATGCAAATAGGGCATTGGCTTCAAGGATGCAATTTCTGTGTTTAAAGTTAGTCATATCTTGAAGTAATCCGCTAAGGACCTTCATTGATTGAAATGCTAATGTGTAAAACACTTAGCTAGCTATGATATGACTGGGACAAAGCAGCATGATTTGGTAATGGATAACCTATCACTCTTTTCTTCAAGTGTTCCTTAAGTGCAGCAGCAAAATACAAGATTAAAAAAAAAAATGGGGTTGATCTAATGTATTTGGATTTTCTGAAAGTTTTTTTTTAAGTTCCTTGCAGAAAACTGTCAAAAAAGTAACAGCATGCAGGAGTACGGTGGATTAAAAACAGACCATCACAAAGCAGAAACTGCTACATTTTCTAGCAGTAAAAAAAAAAGAAGCAATTAATACTGGGATGCTCCAAAGCTGCATGTTGCCATTGATATTGTTTTGCAAGTTAGTGACATGAAAATCTGTGTGAACGCTGAGCTGACCATGCTTAGAGGTATCACAAGGGCTGATCAACACTAAAGAAATTTACACAGAGTTCCAGAGAGGTTGAAAGAAGTGAGGTGAAAGGACAGCATGGTAACAGGTGAAGCTCAATGAATTCAGGTTAAAGTATGTTGAAGGAGGAATCATTTGAACTACTGAGATCTCTGAGTTTAAAGAGCGATAAGTTTAAAGAGCAGTGGGTTTAAGTTAATGAAAGTACCTTTTGAAAGGGAGAAGTGGTGATTGCTGCTGTGGTGCAGTTATCTGCTGAAAGGTTTGGCATTCCAGAAGGCATCAAAGAGCAAAAGAAAACAATAATACGGAAATTATTATGACAGTGGCATAGCATTATTGGGGGAACCATATGCTTTTCAAGAGACATCCTTTCTCTCACAAAAGAAAAAAAGCATAGCAATAAAAAATGAGAGAATTCAAAAGTATTTGTGGAAATCATGAAGGATATGAGGTAATAAGATTAAAAAAAAAGAACATTTTCAAGAAAAGGATATCAGACTAGTGGTTTTGCACATTGATTTTGTCTGTTGACAAGGCTTCGCTCTGACAGAGCAGATGCTGGTGTACTAGTAAAAGACACTAGTAAACAGAGGTAAGATACCAGGGTAGGTTCGGCACTGAACTAGTCCAGCATGGGAATTCTTATGTCAAAAAATTATCACCACGATTAATAAGTCACTGTTTTGGCTGCAAAATAATTCCTGTCCCTCTCTGTATCCCCTGTCTACCCACTGACCTCACTGGCTACAAGAAATTTGGCAGAGTGGTGAGATCTAAGAGATGCTCCAGTTCTTAAAGGTTTATAGGGATCCAGGCACAGACGAAGGAACCCCTCAAATGCTCTGGGGGAGAGAGATTTACACCTTCTTGAATGGGAAAACCTGCAGTGGAGAGTGACTTCATAAGTGACTAAACCTGTAAAAAGCTTCTGTCAGATCTGTAAACTTTTTAGAAACCAAAATACAACAGCCAGGAAACAGATTCACAGGAAACCAAATTTCATTAGTTTCAGGGCTCAAGAGACTTGTTTCAAAAATCACCTCACCTGTCTTATAGGACTAAATAATCAGGCACAAGGGTATGCCTTCACAGACATGTGAAGATGCATCTGGTTTGCCCATACATGGAGATCTTTAGGTATTTTATAAGAGAAAAGGTCATGTTTAGGCTGAGGATCATCTCTGTGCTTCAGGATTGACATTGGGCAGGTCTGGAGATTGAATCCTGCCGAGTGCTTACCTTTTGTTCAGGTCTGTCCTGGATGCTGGGCTTACTGGGATAATGGACAAATTTGATCCTGAAACAATGTACAATTAAAACTATGCAATCCCTCTGAACTCTAATAGCAACCATTGTATTGCACGTGTGTGGGCAAGTGGTACAGATAGGCAACACATAAAACCATGGATAAAAGGTTAGCAACCCTTTTTCTAAGCAGCATAAAACAGTTGCCAGGCTACTTCTTTTCCTGCCCTTTCCACAATTCCACCATGAAAAAAGCCTCAACTTCCTTTAAATTCTTGAATATCTTAATTGATCTGAGCCCCAAATGTCACAAGCTTTACGTGTCTCAGTCTTAAATACTGTTGCACATACATGTTCATGCAGATGGGTGTATAGATCTAAATATCCATCCAAAGAACACAGAGTGCCTTGGTCTATTTCTTCCAATTAAATAAAATCCTGGATACAAATTTATCTTTCAGTTTTATTTTCCTTTTCTTGGTCAATAACAGCTAGTACCTTATTTTGCAGCTTAGATTCTTAATGTCTTCCCTTTCAGTCTCAACTGCAGTAATATTTGCTTTCCTTATATCTGTTCCAGGCTCCTTCTTTTTTTGCAGACTGATTGTATCCTTATAATCTATCTACCCAGCTCCCCCTCTCTCCGTCCTTCTCATTACACTCTCTTTCTTACCTCACTGTCACTTACTGGTAACTTCCCCATCTTACTTTCACCAGTTTTTGAAATCACTCGCTCCTCACCAGCTACTCATCACCTTACTAACTCATTGAATCCTTATTGTAAGTTAGCCTCCATTTATATTAATAAAATAAATTGTTTTGGGGCCATTTTCTGCACTGAGACAGACTGGCACAGAGTGATACTTATTCACGCTCTCTGATTGTCTGAGATGGGCTGGCCAGATCCAACCTCCCCAAATCTCTGCTAATTCCCAAACACTGCCCAGGAACAGTTTGAAGACTACCAGATGGCCCAGGGCAAAACCCTGTCAGAGACCACTCAGACTTTCCAAAATGGACAGTCAAGTTCCGGTACCACCTCTGGCACTGTTAAATTTACTACCACAGCCATATTCACCAGCAGCAAAAACAACCTTTACGGCAGTGATGTACATAACAGCTGACTCCCGTGGTTTGCAAGAACTGTAATCCTAAACCAGAGCTGAGGCTTTTCCCTATATAAACTGATTTCTAGTTTTGAAATGTAGTCATTGGCTTCCCAGCTGCTGATAGCTTTAAAGCTGCCTGAAGCCAAGCCAGCTTCTCTGCTGAGCAGGCAGTATGGTTTCTTGCCATAAAGGAAACAACTTGAAAGGCAGCCTGTTGACCGTGTAAAGGATGGATGTACAGGATTTTGTTCAGAGCCAATGCTTTTCCTGCCATCCTCCCCAAAGAGAGCTTAAACCTGGAAACCAGTGGTTTCATAGTCCAATTCGAGGCTCAAACATAATCAAATGGCCTCAGCACAGCATGTTACTGCACACCAACGAGGCTGTGGTAACTGTCCACTACAAATATGAGATAATGTGACATACGTTAGCCCGCAGTGAAAAGGGGCTAACCTAAGCCAAATTACTCTGACTGTGCCATGGGCTAAGAGCATTTGCGCAGGCAGTTATTGAGACTCGGCTGATGCATGGTAACAGTTAACCAGAGTAATTTGATCATATGTCTGATCTCAAAGACAAAATAGACTCTAAATTGCTAGTATGGTATATGGGAGATGTAGCCATGACATTCTGTTACATTACCATCTGACCTAACAAGAATGTAAAAGATACACTCCCTTCCTGGCATTATTTTAACACAGCATTTTTACCAGCCTGAATTATGAAAACAAAAAAAAGTGCTATATTTAACCTATAAAAATGCAGTTTATTCCTCTTTGATAAGGCATAACTTTTTTTAGCAATTGTAATCTGTAACATTACAGCCTTAGGAGGTAATTTACTAAATAGGACAAAATTAGCTGATTTTTGGACCATTTAAAGGAACATTTCTGTTGAAAGCATATAAAATGTATTAAAGTAATCTCTAAAGTCTTTACCCCTGCTTGAGATTTTAATTTACTCAGAGCTAATAAATTATCCCCTTTCAGAAGCTATTGAAAATTTTCACTTAAATCCTTTTTAAAACTTAATGTGTTCAATTGAATCTTAAGCAATTTATACACACATACACAGAGCTTGAGGTGGTCACCGCGCCAAGGTGAAGGCTGAAAAGAGGTTAGATTAGCACTAACTCCTCTGCCCTTTGGGATTGCTAGGGTGCTATTAATGAATGTGAATTCCCTCCTCCCCCAGAGCCCTCCCCCTTCATATGCACTGGCCTGGCTGTCGGGTAATTACTTTTCCATGACAGCATTTAACAAAATCCCCTGTTCAAAGCCCAGGCCCATTTTCCTTCCAGCTGAAGGATGCGGCTGCAATCAGGGAAGGGAGCAGCAGATCTGGGTCACCCCAGTACTCACTCAGGTTAGCTGGGACACAAAAGCTTGCTTCATCTCAGACAGGGCTCCATGTTACAGTTGCACACTTATCAGAAATATTTTTTCAGGCTATCAATTATTATATTTGAACGTCACATCCTCGCTCTAGGGAGCCCTTCACAAGCTGTAGCGAAAATCAATCCAGTTTTACAACTTTTACCTTGGCACAGCTCCAACTCTTTATCTACCTCGCACAGTTATTTAAAGATGCGGTGGCTTTTTTTCCTGGAGTATAGATACATTCCTGTGTAGGACTTGCCCTTGGTGTATGTAATACCCTTTTTCTGGGTGAGTTTGATTTGTGCAGTTGCTTTGGTTTTACTTTTGTGTTTGGCAGTTCATGTGGTCGTGGTGAGCTTTGTGTGGCTGGGTACCCGGCTTTCCCGGGCCACATGTGTTTCTCATGGTGGTGGCAACCAGAGCCTCTTATTTCAGTGAATATACACACGGGTTGGAGCGTGCTCTCATTCAGATCGCTTTAACATTGGCTGCAGCTGCAAGTAATGGCATCCGAAAATCTCTCTACGTGTTTGTTCTGAGCTTTATTTTTCCAGTGCAAACCCCACTTTGGAGGCTACCAAGCCAGACTTCTCTCTCTACTTGTGTAGGTGCATGAGGCAGCTTTCCCAGCACGTCCTGAGGACCAGCTTCATCAGAAGGGGTTATGAATCCCAGCAGCAGCAGCAGTGCTTCAAAAGGCAGACAGTATCACTCTCTCAAAAGGTGACTGCCTCCCAGATGATAGGGAAATTTGGAGAGCAAAAACTGGTCTTAGATATTGCTCTGTCAGTGTAGGCTGCAAAAACGGGCAGCAGATACTGGACTTCAGTGCAGTTATGAAGGAATAGGCATTAAAAGAGAAAATCTATCTTAGAGCTGTACTTTGAAGGGGTTTTATATTTATTTTAGAAGCAGACCCAGTTTCTATTTCCCTATTGAACATGCATGCAGAAGCTGACAGAGTCACTAATCAGATTGCATGGGTTTCTGTGTTTCTGATTCTCCGCTTTTCAGCTCAAAAATATGTTTTACCACTTCCCGTTAGAGTTATTTTATTGAATTCCCTCACAGCAGTTAGCTCAAGGGCTAAGAGACATCCTCTCATTTACATCATGCAAGTTTACACAGAGCAAACGCTGGAAAGTCCAAAAAGCATGGGTTTGGTTCATCCCTCCCAGCCTGCCTGCACAAACTGGCCATGGCCCCGTCTCAGAGAGACTCTGTCTGAAAGGGTGTAAGGCCATGGTGGCACACATGCGCATCCACTTTCTCTGGCGGGGCTGGCTGGGAGCTAACGGATGCTTCCTTGAGTAAGAGAGCAATTGCGAACTGAATGGTTTGGGGGCTGCTGACAGAGTGGGGAGGACCTCTCTTTTGTCTGAGCCACAACCCGCCCTCAATCCGAAAAAGACTTCAGCCGTCAACCCAACAGAGCCAGGAGCACCGGGTGAAAATGTGACATGAGTTGTGTGCCCAGTAACAATGGCTACACAACACAGCACAACCAAATCCCTGCCATCTTCATAGTATAATGTGTAGTTTAACAAATCCCTTGGATACATACTCATTTGCGGGTCTCAAGGAAGTAACTAACAAGGTTTCCCCTCCTCCCAGGCCATATAGAGACAGCATCCAGCCACCTTTGAGCGTGTTGTCATTAGCGCTCGTAAGTGAAGCGGGAGACAGCTGGATCAGTCCTCTGGAGAATGCTTCCAACAAAAGGGCTGATGTTTTTGGTTTGATTATTTCATAGCTGGAGCTTATTTCTCTGTATTTCCTTTTAATCAGTATTTGTGACAGCGTGCCAATGGTGGAGACCATAAATCAAGGTTTTGGCCACTTGCAAATATGTTCTTAAATGAAGAAATGTTTATTCTTTTCAAACTCTCCCACTTTGGTACCCGTCTTTCACCTGCTTCATTTTAAATATTTTTTGGTACTACCCAGAATTCTGTAGGGTTAGGCATTTGACAGCTAGCTGTATTTAAGGAGTAGAGAGATGGTTTGTCTGCTTATAGAAAACATCTGGGATATTTTAGAATAAAAGGTGCTGTAAAAATATAAAGTAGCATTACTGAAAACAAATTTTCCACTCTTTTTCTTCTCTGTAGGAAAAAAATTACAGAAGAAACAAGTAGAAATTTTAACCTCAGTGTAGGCAAAGTAGGGCTAGGTGGTTGGAGCCATCCTTATTTACTTGCGTAATCTAACTTTGCAGGGAAAACAGGGGGGAATTTGTATTTTGTGACTCATGTTAAGAAAAAACAAGGAACTCGACATTTGGGTTCAAGCTTCTGATTTCATTTCCTAGTTAAGGTTGGAGTGTTTGCTGGAACTTTCTCTTTCCTAGCTTTTGTTGATTTCTGTCATTCAAGAATCATGAAGTAAATATTTATTAACATGGGAACCCTCCTCCCTTCCTGCCCTTCATATTTGTGCTTCTTATGCTAATGCACTTACTTTAACAAGGGAACCACATTCCTCCTGGGTCCACATCAGTTCTGGTGCCAACACATTAGTTATTTAAATGTAGTTTTATATTAATTTTTCATATTGTAATGCATTGTTCCCTGAAAATATACATGTAGCTGATTTTCAACAGTAAACAAATATATATTAAAGACATTGTTAGCTGAAAACCTTTCATCTTTCCTTTAGCTTCCTGTGATAATGGTGGCCATTTCTTGCTCTTGCCCTCTACCATCCTGTTTCCCTACTACACTTCTACAGTGACCACCACCAGGGATTTGTTTACTGTTTTCTGAAGCAGGCTATTGATTCAGATGCAGAATTCTTAAACTACATATTTTTCATGCATTCAGCATTTATCTCTAGTATCCTCAAAGTCTGACATAAAGGCTTGCAGTGTCTGAATTGGGAAATCCAGCAAGAAAAACAGGGGTTTAACAAAAGCCAAAAGAGACATACTCTTGAAAAACAACCTTACTAGCACAACAATGATACTTAGGAAGGTTGCTCTACCACAGTCTTCCTACTTTCTCACCAATAAAAACAAAAGATATACTAACTAAATGCCTGCAGATGTATTTGTATGATACAGGATTACAGACATACCATGAGAAATCTTGTCGCTTATCAATTAAGTAAAAATGACAAGTACTGTTCTCTGTGAGGCAGGAGCTATTACTTCCAAGAGACACACTTTTAGACTAAAAAGCGGAAACTAGACTTCATCATACATCATATTGCCAGAGCTACCATATAACAACAAAAGTTCAGGTGTGGCTGCACCCAGGCTACTCTATTTTCAGTCATTTAAAATTATCAAACATTTTGAGGGGGGATGGCTTAAACTGGAAGAGGGCAGGTTTAGATTAAACATTAGGAAGAAATTTTTCACTATGAGTGTGGGAAGGCACTGGAACAGGTTGCCCAGAGAGGTTTGTTAGGCCCCATCCCTGGAGGTGTTCAAGGCCAGGCTGGACATGGCCTTGGGCAACCTGGTCTAGTGGGAGGTGTGCTCCTGTCTATGGCAGGGGGGTTGGAACCCAATGATCTTCAAGGTCCTTTCCAACCTAAACCATTCTATGATTCTATGATCTCAGGAGTGGATCACTATTACACAATTTGATAGCTACGTTGAAGGCTTTGACAACATTCTCCCATGAGTCCAAAAGAAACACAGTCATGAAACCAACGAGCTCTTAACTGAGATAGAGGTGAGGCATCGCTTTACGAGTCTCAACGCTAGGGAAGCAGAAGTCAGTTAATGAGTTCCCAGCCTTTGAAAAAGGCTTCACAAATGATTCGGGGAGCTACAGACCGGTAAGTCTGACTTCCGTATCAGGTAAATAAAAGAAATTACAACAAAGGAGAAAATTAACAGATATTTAGATAAATATAATATATACCACGTGCTTTTGTGAAAGGAAGTCCTCTCTTACAAATCAGTGAAAGTTCTTTGCGGAGTCATAAAGGTTATGGGCAACGATATTTAGATAAATATAATATATACCACATGCTTTTGTGAAAGAAAGTCCTCTCTTGCAAATCAGTGAAAGTTCTTTGCGGAATCATAAAGGTTATGGGCAACAGTGACCCAATGACTCTGTACTTAGATTCTGAAAAAGCATTTAACAAAGTCCCTTAGAAAAGATTTCTAAAGAAATTAAGCTGTCATGGGTATGAGGGAAGGCACTCTCAAGGATTAATGATTGGTTAAAAGAGGGGAAAAAGTAGGTAGGAATAAGTGGTCAGTTTTCACAATGAAAGGCTATTAATAGCAGGCTTCATCCAGGACCCTTGGCATGAGTGTTGTCCAGTGTGTTAATAAATGACTTCAACCAGAGACCAAATAGCCAGGTGACAAAGTGCACAAGTGAGACAGAATAATTCAAGACACTCAAAACTGATACTAATGATAGAGTATTTCAGAAGATCTTTACATGTCAATAGTAAATTAAATTCAGTAAATGGCCACATAGTAGCGTACACATGATATGGAATAATGGACTATAAACTAACTACTACCATTCAGGAAAGATGTGTTGGAATTGAGGATGGTTCTCTGCAAACATTAGTTCAATGATGAGAAGCAGCTAGAAAAGCAAATAAATCTGATCCCGAATATTGCACCCAGATTAGCTTACTAAGAGACTGTAGGAAACTTAGGAAAAAAGTGGAAGGGAGGAGCAAATTAAGAAGGGTGATTAGTAGGATAGAATAGCATCTGTACAAGGAGGGCATGTATAACATGAAACCAGCGGGGGAATAACATGAAAGCAGTGGGGGAATATGACCACCGTGTAGAAGCCCATATGGAAAAATGAACAGGAACGTTATTTTTTATAATTGGAGAACAAGTGGTCCCCCACTGAAAATATCAAATGCTAAGTTTAAACCAGATGAGAAAAAAAACTATTTTTTCTCCCCAAATGAATGAAATAGGGGAATTCATTGCCAGAAGATGCTGTGAGGCCAAAAAAGAAAAAAGTATCTAAAGTATTATTAGAAAAATTAATGGATGATAAATCCATCAGCATTTTTGACACATTCTAGATATGTACAAGAAAGCCCTACACTGCTCATTGTCAGCTCTTGGAAGGATCACACTACACTTAAACTTTTCTCCAGTAATACATGTCAGATCACTTTAAGAAAAATGTTATTTGATAAAATGAAGCTTTGGTCCAATTAAGTATGGCTACTTTTATATTGCTATGAAATGAAATAATGTGCAATTTCCAAATAAAATGTTTTCAGTATTTTTGTTCCCTGTCATTTAAAAAGGATACTTTTTTGGTCGTGATTTCAGGAAGTCGAGGTACTGAATTGCTGATGGATATTTGCAGAAATTTTGGATTTTTCTCATAACTGGTATAAAAACTTGCTAGCTCTGCATTCTGTATTTTTGAACAAAGCCAATGCTCCAAAAAAAGGTTTCATATACACAATCTCAATACTTTGTCTTTTCAAGAATTATCACATATTTCAATTCACTGACTAAAATCTTGTTTGCTCGTGGTCATTATAATTTCTTCTAGTAATTATATTAAACTACAGAAACTAACCCATTCTTTCTGTTCGTATTGAAATGAATGCCTATATAGCATGATAAATAAAATACATATGCATGGAATGAAAAGGCATTTATTGTTGACATTAAAACTCTGAAAATCAGGAAGGAATATGTTAAACAATTTCAGCCATGTCAGTTTTTCCTTTGTGAAAGAAACCACTAAAGGATAAAGTGTTGATAATTTCTATTCTTAAGGGAGTGGTATCTGGTAGCTGTGCTTCTAGTAGAACTCTCCAGGTGGGCAAATGACAAAGCAGTGAAGATGGCTTTTCTGTTCAGCCAATGCTACTGATGAGGTACTTAAGGAGAACCTGAAGTATCTCATATATATGCTCATGCTTTTGCTCTCCCATGGCAGTTAGCTTTCTTCTTCATCCTGAATTGTGTCTATCAAAAAGGATGATATGAAATGATCTTTCTCATTTTTTTTAATGTATACATCATGAGGATTATATTTTGAAATATCTCCCATTTCCCACCCTCTTTCGTGTCCGTTTTAGTAACCAAAATAACCGACAAAGAATATTGACAGGAAAGAACCAGATAAAAATGGAAAATACAACAGTATATAGTGCAAAAAAGGGAGTATAAACCAAAGAAACTGAAAAAAGTTTTGCATATATTTTCTTTTGTCCTTTGCTGCTGAAGTTTACCCATCAGTGAAATAAATGAGTAAGTTTTCTTCACTTCCAGTGACTGCAATCTTATCTTACTATAAGATTAAATTCTAGCATCATGAATCAACACTTAGAATTAACATTAGGAGTCTGCCAACCAACCCTAGAAAATGTCAATTGATTTGATTCTATTCCTAGGTCTTGATAATTGTCATTTGTCCTATATATATGCATTTTATATTTAAATGTATTTGTTTAAACATGATGACAGTCATAGTAGGTATTACCTAGAAAGTTCAGGGGCAAGATGGAAAAAGAGCGAGGTCAAGAGCCAGACACAATTTTAACAGCTTTATCTCCTTTTTAGTTCTTGTTCTTTTTTTTTTTTTTTTTTCCTGTGTGTTGGATCATATCAGCTCACAGTTTTGGAAGATTTTGCCATACTAGTTTTAAAAAGGCACGTCCTGGAGTTATTTAAGTTCAGCAATGCACATTATTTAAATGGCAGTAATAAAAACTCAGAACCAATTGGAAAAACCAATTCAGCCAATGAAATGGGGTTTGTTGAAGGTTTTTTTTTAAAGTGCTCAGAAGATTCCCACTTGCTTGTCCTAGGCTCCAAAATCTTATCCTCCCTCAGTCACTTGTGATTCAGCATTGTGTATTGATGCACTGTAAACCATCCTTCTTCAAGATAGACCGTGTTGGGGTGGTTGGTTTATACAATATAAACCTTGCAAGTTACTCCCTCCTTTTTAGTGATACAGGCTGAAGAGCTATTTTGGGATTGCTCTGCTCTGGGACCTGTGCATTTTCCCCATATTTCCCCGGCACAGGGACAGCTGGGGGTGACAAGCACCCGTGCAGAGGTAGAAAGCAAGTTGTTTATCATCCTTTGGGCTTCCACAGCTGCTGGCAATGCCTTGCTCACTCCTGCTGAGAAAGCACCCAGGGCTCAAAATCTGCTCCATGGAGCAGTTCAGTGGCTTCCAAACCTCCAGCAGGCTCATGGAGTAAGCAGGATTGCTGTTAATATGACCCCGCTTTTGGCAATTGAGTGCTAGGAAGTTATCACACTCCCTCCCACTCCCTTTGAGGTTGGATTAGATCCACCTCACTATCTATTCCCTACTCAGTCACAGTGACAAACTAAGAGGTTGCTGGAGGGGGAAGACAGAAAACAGAGCTGCTAAATATCATGTACCAGTCAGTACGCACCTGCTAATGAGGCTGACAAGTTTAGATGGGGCAACGCAGTTTACATTTGTTGTGGAAACGGGACTTCAGCAGTGAGAAACAAATGTGTCACAGCAGCGTGGCCACCTCAGGTATGACCAGCTCAGCTACCAGCCTCAGCCACGCCACCTCACCCCAGAGAAACCCTGTGACATTTCAAGGCAAAACGAGGAAGACAAGCTCTTCCAAAAACCCCATGCCACCCCTCCTGGCCTGGGCCCAGCCTACAAGGAGGCCAAGAGGCATTGTGTGTCCAGCAGTGACACAGTTCTCATTTAAGGACTGGGCTTCCTCCCTGATTCGTGGTGATTTTGTCAGATATTGTTGCAGCTGAAAAATTGTTTTCTGAATATCCTGGGATGCTTCTGGTCCCCCTTGCACTGTGAATTGTGTTGGCAATCCTCACTGGGGCAGATTAACAGCAGTGCCACAGCTTTGACTTTTGTCCCGTGAAATCCCAGATTAATAGCCTACATCATAACAAGCCTGTTCCTAATGAACATTGAGGGGTTTTGGCTTTTTGTTGTTGTTATTGTTGTTTGTGTTGGGGATTATTTATTGTGACGTGAGTAATTCCACCTCTTTTTGCAATTTTTCTGTTGCTGAGAAACTTATTTTTAACTATGCTGTTATGACATTATATGAATTGTGTAAAAAAGAGGTCAGAAGGAAAGTGGTAAAAGTAGTAAGTGGTATGTTTGTTTCCTCTTTCTATTTTGATCCAAAAATTGTACACAGAAATTAACAAAAATATCACCTGTCTATGATTGACCCTCAGTTCTTCCCATTTACTCCTCTCTTGTATCACACACCAATCAATTGACTTACCTTACATTCAGGTCTCCCTCAATGGGCTAACATTTCAGTATTTCTTGCACATATAGACAGGAGAAACCAAGATAATCTCTGTGCTGTTGCAATCAGCTGCAACAAAGCTTCCTATTGTCTTTTTACAGAAGTTTATAGCTGCCTGGCTCAGAAAGGTCAGATTTATAGTTGCCTATTTACCGGCATGTGAATTTATGAACATTCAGCTCTAAAGCTGAGTATAAACATACCAGCATTGTCTTTTTACACGACGTTGACCACAGTTTGGGAGCAGAAGTTGCACAGTGTAGCACAGAGTAATCACACAGCTTTCATACAAGCTGGTACAAGGAAGACCTGCTCTACTTGTGTTTGAAGGAGCAAGCAACGATGGCTAGGATGCTCTTGCTGAACTTAGAAGAGGAAACATTCAGAAGAGAGAAAGATTATATAAACTTGAGTTATGACAATCCCCTGATATTAGTCTTTGTTTAAAATAGGTTTTGCCAATTAAAGTAGTGAATTACTGCTGACTTCTCTCTCTAAAACAATGAGTTTATTTATGCTAGTTAATGAAATGCTGTGTAGAGAGGATTTTTTTGATGCAATGAGTTTAGCCTTTCAGTAGTCTTTTGATGCAGTCACTCTATGAGATGGTATTAAGAAAACTTGGTATCCAGGTAGTGAGAAATAAGCCTTTTAGTGGATGAAAAATTGGCTAGGAAGCAAAGGCATGACTAAGTTGGTCGTTTAACCTTGCTGTCAAAGGATCATTAGCAGCATGACTAGAAAGTTTTAGGGCAACTGATGTTCAAAACACAGCTCTAAAAACCTGGCAAAATATATGTCTATTATCGTTTAAATCCATTGATTAATTCTTTAAAATGTTAGCATGTCTGTTCTGTGTCCAGCCAAAAAACATCTGTCCTAATACCCTTGATATCCTTTACAAAGTTTCTGGCAGCCAGGGATGTGTGTTAGAACAGCACATAGACTGACGTTTCCTGAGAATACCTTTGCAATCTCCAGCAGTTTGTACCTCAGAGGTGGGATCATTCTGTTTGGTAGTTTGTTGTGGATTCATCCTCCATGTGTGTTGCTGTTGCTTTTTAAACCCATGTAAAACTTCTGGAATTCAAGAATCTTGCACGGAGTTTTACAGGTCAGCTGTGTACAGTCTGAAGAACCATCTCATTTTTGGCATTGTGAACCTGTCATTTGCTTACTTTATTTAATGCCTCCTAGTTCTTGTATTTGAAAACACAATGAAGGATCATTCCATTACCGACTTCCTGTCACTCATTATTTTATCAAATGTTGTAGTACCCCTCCAACCAGGTAATTCCTTTCCTGGTGGAAGAATGCCAAGCTAATTAATCATTCCTCACATAGAAGCTGTTCCATAACTTTGGCCATTCTTATCACCTTTCTCTGAACCCTTTACAGCTTTACTATGTCTTTGTTGAGACGGAGGGAACAGAAATACACGCACCATTCAAGATGCAGGTGCACCATAGAATTGCCTAGCTGCATAACGTTTTCCCCTGGATTGTTTCTGTATTGCTCTCCTCATAGATCCTCACACTCAGTTTCCTTTTTTGATCACAACTGGGCACTGAGCTGACATTTTCACTGTTGTAACTCCAGAAGCCCATTGCTGGGTAGTAACAGCCAGTTCAGCACCTGGTACTGCATGTGTAAAATTCTGTTTGGTTAATCCCAAGTGCGTCACTTCTAATTCTTCTGCTCTGACATTCATCTGCAGTATTATCACTCAGCTTTGTAGAGTCCTTTTGGAGTTCTTCACAGCTGAACTTTGTTTTTACTACCCTGATTAACTTGGGGAAGGATTTGTAATATACACAAAATGAAGAGCCATGTTATTTCTCACCAATTTCTCACATCTTTTTAAATGTTCTTTTATTCTGAGAAGAAGATAGCATATGTAAGTACATTTGCAGGAAACAAAAATCAGAAACCAAATGCAAACTAGCCATGTGAAAACATGAGAACAATATAGTTCATATGCTTCAAAAAAAGATGAAATCATCAACAAGTTACAAAATCATAAACTGCAGATTGAGAGGTACAGTATAAAGCAACATGCATTTTCAGCCACTTAAATCCTTTGGTGTGATCCTTAAACGATAGATTAAAGTCCTGACCTAAAGGACATACAGGATACAGGACCATTTAGTCACATTACTGATTGCTCAACAGGCCTGTTTTCAGAGATGTCATTAACAATCGCCTAAACTATTGTGTTCATAATTTGCCTTTTCAATCTATCGAGTATTTTGGATCAGATTTAAGTTTTCTTATAGGCTCTGGTATTCTATCTCAAGGATAAAAGTGTCAAGCCTGAGGTAATCTCTTTAAGAAAAGCCTGAGGGACTGAAACATCATTTTCCTTTTTGCTTGTTTTTTGGCATTAGCACTTGCAAGTAAAATGAAAGACTTGATTTGAAATTCAAGGCCCCATCTTAAGAGGTGGTGGGCCCTTGCATATCCCAGTGGCTTCAGTGAGATCAGTGCATTTCAGAACTTGTCCCCAAAACTGGATTTGATGCATTGTTTTTGTTTTGGTATAGCTCCGCTATGGAGTAATCCACTGAGAATTTACTGCCCTTTTAGAGAATACTCTTGGTTTCATGTACGTATTTGTCATTTTTTCCTTTGGTCTTGTCAAACTGAGCATGTTATTTTGTTGTTTGATAAGACATATATCACTTTATGAATTAACCAGTTATACATGCATCAGAATATAGGCTGAAAAGTATACATAGTGTTTTCTTCCAGCAATACTGTACAAGAGTTCATACATTTTGGTCATTTCACCCAAGCCCCCGTTAAAGGAATTAGCCCTGAAATAATTCACAGCTTTGGCATTAAAACTGTCATCATACTTCAGGGCTACCACTATGGTGAAATTACTTCTCAGCAGTCTGCCAATCCACAGCTTTTTAGGAAGACTTTGCTTCCTGGAGATTAGAAAGCAGTTGTTTGTTTGTTTGTTTAATCAAAGAAAGCTTAGTTTCTGCAAAAGTTGGTGAGGCTGTCCAGCAAGCTTCGTATTACTCTAGATGTCCTATTTACAACTGGCGAGCAGATAGAAAACGTGACAAAAAAGCTCACCTAGACAAATCCATGTTTTGACTTACATGAAAACCTTTAAGGAGATTGGTTTAGTTCAGAGGGGTGGCAGGGGAAAAGGGGCTGATGAATATAAACTTCTTTATTAGTTTTCTTCCTTCCCTATGCTACTTGCATGCAGATGACTCCAGCTGTAGATGGGGATATTCTGCGGAGAGTCTGAGTCACTGGCTATTGATCACTAGCTATCAGTCTCACTGGCATTTTTCAAGATATTCAGCTGTAAGATCCCACTGACCAGTCCTAAACTGATACGACTACACCAATAACGTGTGTAGAATTTCACAGGCCTTTTAGGATATTTCCGTGTTAAAAGATTTTGAAGAGTTCAAGATTATCTCCTCAGAATATTTATAAGACAGATCCATGGGGGAATTCATCCTGTTCTGTGTAATAGTAGCAGCACAAAGCAGCCTTAAAGTCAGCTTAGGCATCTCTTTGAGGATTTCTCTGACGTACAGAAATCCTGTAGTAATGGTTTTTTCCCTTTCCTTTACTGCAAGTTCCACTTCAAAGATGTTTGGGTGGTATGACTACTGGAGAGGAACTTAGTGCAAGTTTCTGTGCCCCCAGTATTGCCTACCATCATCAGAAGGACTTCTTGTGTCTCTGAAGAATCAGCAATACCTCCAGGTATGCTTGAAGCTGCTTTAAATTACCGTGAAACCCAAAGGTCAGCCCCAAGATCCTGAGGTTCACAACTGTGCTTCCCCTCCTATCATTTTCCCTAGAACTTTTTCCCTATTACCTCCTTTTCTGAAGTCATAGCACAATGATTCTAGTTTAGTTTTACACCCTGATAGTAGACAGACTTTTTTTTTCATCATCAGTGGAGATGGAGAGTGATTTTGATTAATGACTTCATTGTCCCCAGCCAGCAAGAGACTTGCCTTTTGCAGTTTGCATCAGAATGGATGCTGAACACTGTAAGTCTCTAACTGGCAGTAGGTTTCACCTGCTGAGAAGTGAGGAAATTAGTCAGGAAAAAAAAAATGGTCACAAAATAATACTGATTTACTCTAACTTCAACTAGAATGTCAGTGGATGAAAAAGTTTTCCTAAGCTTTCCTAGACTTTTTTTCCTAAGACTATACATGAAAAAAAAAATGTTTATGAGAATCAAAATGATCTTAAGAATCAAGTAAATCCCCAATAAATTTTTTCTTTTGGCATTTTTTCTGTGTATTTTTAATATGGGAGAGAAGTAAAGGGGGGTGTGAATTTCCATTGATATTAGCATTAAGATATTTTCATGCCAGCCCCTTCTCTTCTCCCAGTCAGAAGACTGGGCCTATCTGAGGAATTTGGAGAACACTGGTTTATTGGTATGCATGTAAGATTGTAATATATAATGTCAAGAGTATTAATTCCAGTCACAGGTCATGACTGGATCTTTTAAAACTCAACTAGATCTGCTCTTCACAGCCAAGGAAGAACTTCCTGGGGACGTGACAAGCAACAGCAGCCTTGACAGTAGTGATCATGAAGTTGTGGGGCCCAAGATCCTAAGGTTAGCAAGGAAGGACAGTAGCAGAATATAGACCCTGAACTTCAGAAAAGCAAAATGCACCTTATTCAGGGAACTAGTAGGTGGGATCATATGGGAGGCACCTCTGAAGGGTGAAGTAGCTCTGGAAAGCTAACAAGCCTTTGAAGATAGCCTCCTCAGACCACAATTATGTGTGATCATTATATTCAGGAAAATAAGTAGAGATATCAGGAGACTAGACTGGCTAAACAGGGAACACATGACTGAGCTTCATTGTAAAAAAATTAGAATATAGGAGGTGGAAGCAGGGACAGGCTACAAAAGGATCAATTTACAAATTTTGGGCATGCAGTGATGGTTTTAGGAAAGCCAAAGCTCACTTAAAGTTGATACCTGCAAGGATTATAAAGCATGATAACCTGGGATGCATTAGGTGAAGTATTGCCAGCAGATTAAGGGAGGTGATCCATCCCCTCTTACTTGGCACTGGCGAGGCCACACCTGGAGTACTGTGTTCAGCTCTGGGCTCCACAAAACAAGAGAGACATGGACATACCAGAGAGAGTCCAATGAAGGATCACTAAGGTGATTAAGGGAATGGAGCATTTTTCATATGAGGAGAGGCTGAGAGATCTGGGACTGTTCAACCTGGAGAAGAGAAGGCTCAGGAGGAATTTCATCCATTTATGTAAATACCTGAAGGGAGGATGTAAAGAAGATGGAGCCAGGCTTTTTTAAGTGGTGGCCAGTGACAGGACCAGAGGCAATGGGCACAAACTGAAACACAGGTTGCTCCATCCAAACATCAGGAAACACTTTTACTGTGAGACTGACTGAGTACTGAAATAGGTTGCCCAGAGAAGTTGTAGAGTCTCCATCTCTGCAGTAGATGACCCTGCTTGAGCCAGGGCAATTGGATGAGACAACCCGCAGATGATTCCAACCTCAACCATTCTGTGATCCTGTGATAACAAGAAAATCTTCTACCACTTCTACCACTACATTAGTATTCCAAGGTTGAACGAGAAATCTGTGGGACTGTTGCAGAATTGGGGGGGGGTGAGGGGGTGGGGGTGTGTGCATGTGTGATTTAGTAACAGCAAACAAAACAAGGCTGAGTTACTGACACCTTATTTGCCCTAGTCTTCACTACCTAGGTCTTCCCGCTCCCTGTTGGAGGCATGGTTCAGGGAGGAGCAGAAGAACCAGCAGCTGGTGAGGATCAACTCAGGAAACTCGAGGGAGCTTGAGAGAACTCGACCCATACAAGTCTATGGAGTCAAACAGGCTGCCTCTATGGGTGCTGGGAGAGCTGGTGGTGTCCTTGCTAGTCTAATATCTCTCATCTCTAAAAGGTCATAGAGACTAGGGGAGGTTATCAATGACTGGAGAAAGCAGATATGCTGATCTTTAAAAAAGACCATAAGGAAACAGGGAACAACTGGCCAGTCAGCCTCATTACAGTCCCTGGGAAATCATGGAATGAGTCCTCTTGGACTGACAAAAGAGAAGAAAGTGACTGGGAACAGCCAGCATGGGTGGACAGCTGGGCTTAGAGGGTAGTGTTTAATTGGTCATCTACTTCTAGTCTATCTGGAGGTTGGTAACAAGTAGAGTACTGCAGGGGTGGAAACTAGGACCTGCTCTGTTTATCAATGACCTGAAGGAGGTAGTGGAGTGCATCCTGATGAGTTTTGAAGATTAGACCAAGTTGGGAGAAGCAGTTGCTCAAAGGCAGGGCTGCCATTCACAGTTAAGTAGTCAGGCTGGAGGAAAGGGCCAACAGGAATCACATAAAATTCAACAGGGACAACTGCCAAGTCCTGCGCCTGGGAAGGAAAAGGCCAGGGCAACCACACAGGCTGGGAATGGACTGGCTAGGGAGCATCTCTGTGGAAAAGTCCCTGTAGGTCTTGCTGGGCAGTGAGCTGCATGTGAGACTACACTTTGCCCTGGAAGCAAAGATGGCCAAAAACACGTTTAGCTGTATAAACAGGAGTGTAGCCAGCAAATTGAGGGAAATTGTCATCCCCCCCAACACAGTATTTGCTGGATCACATCTAGAATACTGCATTCAGTTTTGTCCCGCACCTGCCAATACAAGAAAGACATCAAGACGGAGCAAATTTGATGGATAACTACCAATGTAGTTGGTTACTGGAGCACTGTCAAATGAGGAAAGAACAAAGGAGCCATGCTTGTCCAGCCGGAAGATGAGATGGCCTCGGAAGACCTCAAAGCAACCTTCCCATACCTAGAAGGGAGGCATCAAGGAGACAGCAGTGCATGGTGGGAGGACAGGGGAAAGAAGGCACAGGGCAAAAGAGAGGTTCAGACTGGATATAAGGAGGAACTTTTTTCCCCAGGAGGAGAGTTGGGTAGTGGAACAGTTTACCCAGAGAGGTTGTATAGTCTCTGTCCTCGGAGGTTTTTAAGGCCAATTGTGCAACTTGATCTGATCTCACTACTGACCCTGCTTTGAGCAGCAGGAAGTCAGACAAGAAACCTCCCTTCCAACCTCGATTATTCTAAGTATGTATAAATTAATCTACATTGCTGATTTCGACTCCAACAGAAAAATATCACATTCAAGAAGTAACAGTTTACAAAGTCAGTGAATAGAAATGTTATTTTTTTTCTGTCCTCCATTGCTCTCCGCTATCTGTAAATACTCACAAGAATTCACACTCAAAATTTTATAAAATAAGTATGGACTCCTGCTGGAGTCAATTTTGCATAGACAAAAACAACAGCCTTTTTTGGGGAGGGTGGTATGCGATCTTCAAGAAACTCTTGTTTGAAGGGTACAGCACTGAATCAAGTGTTGTTTTGAAGCAGCTAAAAGTAAATGAAATCAATCAGTTTCCACGTAGCTCTCATTTTCTTCACTTGTTTTAGAACTGGTAAATCATACGGCAGTTGTTTCCGAGAAGAAAGTGTATTTTTCCCATTCTCATTTCATGAAACCTGAGTCAATTTTTCTCATATTTTAATGACAAAATGTTGCATCAATTTGGTCAGATTTTGAGTAAAATCCACCAGCGTTGGAAAGATTTGTTACACTAAGGAAATGAGGGTTCACAGGAATATTGGAAAAACTAAAACAAGATCTGTTCGCTTATTAGGTTTAGTAGCTGGCTTTAAAGAAGCTGCAGGAATACTGCCTACAATGAGCAAATTATGGGAAAATCCTTCCCAAGACAAGTATTTCCTTTTAAGGCCCATTTGCCAAAAAGTTGTTTATGTGATACTTATGAGCCCAGTTCCTTTCTATTATTTTTTTCTTCATTTTCAATACGTGGAACTTCCATTCTGAACTTTTCAGTAATACCTCATGATAATCAGGTTCTCAAACTAACAGTACCTTCTGTTGAAAAGCAGACATTTTTAACAGCCTAGTATTGCCATTTTTAAGTTTCATTGAATGTCTCCTTCTTCTTTGTACTATGATCAAACAGGATAAATAGAAGGTTCCTGACCCATGTATACCATTCATTATTTGTGTACTCTTTATATGGTACCTCTTCTGCAAGGAAGATATTATCTGTACGTGTCATCTTTCTTCACATTCTAACTATTCTGTTTTCATTTTTCTTCTTATTTTCTTTATTTAAAGCCAGAATTCCCAACACTGAATACAGTATTAATTTGAAGCTGTATTGCTGATTTATATAAATAAACAATAATATTTTCCATACTCCTTTTCCTTATGGATCTTAAAATGTTTTCATCACTGCTGTTCCTTGAGTGTAAAAAATACCGAATGTTTTTTGAATATTCCAAGTGACCTAAATTGTACTTTTGTGATAGCAATACTTACGTGTACTTAGGCACAGACTACACTACTACTCCAGGTATAATAAAGAAGTGGTTACAGTATTAACAAACAACACAGAGCAATTACAGATTTATAAATGGAGATGGAGGAAATGTCTGTTTCGCATTTAACATGAACAAACCAAAAAATTTGGATAAGTACATCAACATTTGGGAAGAGTAGCTGAAACATTTCCAGAGTTTCTGAATTTACTGAGTCTGTTAAACTGGTTGGGAAATGAGGCAAACCCAGGATTTTTTTTCTTTTTTTTTTTGTACGGTTCCTTTTGCAGTTCTCTTTGAAGAGTCTTCCATATTACTTACATACTTGCTTTTCTAATGCTGGCTTGACCAAGAAGGAAGAATGATTTTAGAGGATATTAAGCAGACTTGATTGAAACTTTAAATGTTTCACATTCACTAAGACTTTTGGGCAAAGATAGAAAGTGACTAGATGTCACCCATCCAATCCATATTTTCACAGCTGAAAAAGATCTTTCTTTAGAAAGACTTAAGCTAAAACTGCTATTTTATTGAAGTGTAATAAATGCTATACTACTACTATCTACTAATCTACTAATGCTATATCTACTAATGCTATATCTACTACTATCCAGACTTCCTGAAACATTCATGAACAGACAAACTTCTCAAGCTCTTGTTTGAGGGAGGGTACTCTGAAATCTGCATTTGTTTTTTAGGTCTGTACTGCAACTTTTTAACTATCTAGAGGAAACAGTATCCCTTGTACCTGGAGATGAAAGAAAAAGCATTTCATAAAGGACATCATAGACTCTTTGGGGACATTGGAGTAATAACAAGGTCTTCTACCGTTTCTGAAATCCATATTAGCTATTAGTACTTCATACAATCCTAGAAAATCACTCGTTTTTCATCTTGGTGCTTTATCCACCTTGAACCATTTCAGAATTGCCAGGGAAGTAGGTGCCACTGAAGTGCTAGAGTATTGATTTACACAAATTTACATAATGAAACTGTACCTACATAATGGTTGAGGTCTCTGACCTGTGTTGGAATTTGACGCTTGCTTTGTTTCTTAGCTTTAAAAGTAGTGGGAAAAGAGGGAAAAGTGTATATACATGCTCCAAAAGCTGCAAGAAGACCAAGGGTCAAACTGCCTATATTTCACTCCAGCTCAAGATGTTTTTATTACTCAGCTGTTAGTCATAACTATAGAGTAGTTGAGTTCTCATAGCCCTCACACACTATTTAGACAATGAATGAATATGGCTGAAAGAAGTTCTCCACCGTGTACATCATAGACTTAATTTCATTTGTCTTCTTCAGTACGGCTAAGGTAATATTTTGCATTTTGTTTTTAGATGTACTGTATTAAATGTTGTTCTTAGATCTTTTGGAGGACTGCAAACTACTCCAAGCCATTTCTGCAAGTAGCATCTAAGGCACTATATATTTTTCCTTGGAACATAAGGAAGAAAAATGAGGTCATTCATCACACAAGATAGAAGATTTAATTGTCAGGGTTTGCTGGAGATGAGCTAGCATTACCCTCATACTGACCGTAAATGATAGAACCACAGGGAATCTGATTAGAAAGACCATGCATAAGGTGATGGATATTATGGAGGATGAAAGAACAGGGAAGGTATTTTGAATGACACCCAAATGGTTGCCATGTTTTTACATGCAGGGACTGACCATGTAGGCCGCCTGAGAGAAAGTTTAGACAGCTTTTATTCCAGAGCAAGGTTTCACTAAATGATAATTAAACCTCCTTGAAAAGCAAGGACATGAGAAGGGAAGATGGGAAGGTGATGATATGCACATCCATACGTAATACACCATTACTGAAGGCTGTTACATTGTTATAGCATGTGAAGGTCACTAAGAAGACACAAAGAATGTTTTGCTATCAATGCTGAAGTCAAAGTTAATGCTAAAATGAAAAAGTTGGAATGTTATACTCATTTAGCCACAGGGTTTATCTAATTTCTGCTTCTAAATGGTGATTGTTGACTTCCTATATGTAGAACAAGCACCAAGGTCGGTGTTGCATTCACCCACGTACTGCTTGCAGTAGTCAATGTCTTGACATTGTGTAATAAGGATAACACCATTGCTACACGTATAAATATCTAAAGGCATCTTGGCATTGATTCACCACACAAATAAATCTGCAAACGAAACTCCTAAGTGGTTGTAAACTGTGTCTGTCATGATGCCAGCTGAAGTGTTTTTTCTGCTAACCTGGGTAGCATATACCTTCAATTGCATTCGAGTCAGTGAAACGCTGTGGCGGGAGGTGGCTGGAACAATTCCAGGGGGGCCTTGCTGTCCTCCCTCTCATCTGCAAGGTCATCTGGCCAGCTTCTTGGAAGACATGTCATGGGAGATGTTGGCCGTTCAGAGTCTGTGATACAGGGCAACTCTTCAAGAAGATTGCTTCAGGGACCTCAGAGCTTTCCAGTTCATGCTGTTAGAGAGACCTCTAGGAGGACAGCCTTGGGGTAAGAGTTGCCTTGCAAAGAATCTCCTTGTTGGTTTGTTTTCTGGCAGCTGTTCCTAATAGGAACAAAGCCACATTTCAAAATGCTGAAATCCTCCACAAAATTGATTTTCCTTCCAGCACCCTCCTCTCCTGACAACAGGGTGTATTCATAAAGGGCTTCCAAATAACAGAAATGAAGAAAACACATTGTCACAAGAATGACTTTCGACACTTAAAAATTGCTTTCTGAACCTGTTTGAGATTGTCAGCTAATAGGGTAGCCTTCTTTCATAACTCCTTTATAGTAATGCACAGCTGGGTGAAAATCCACCTCAAACAATACTTACTTTTGTCTTCCCTTATTTATCATCATTATCATTACTTTTCACTTTGGTTAGCAGATGTTTCTTTAGTGCTTTGACATCCTTTATAATTTGCATATTTGTTAATTTAACTGGCAGAAAAGTCAACGTACTGTACTGTATACACTTTGTATTTAACACTTATATGTATGTGGCATATGCAATAGGAAAAGCTCCTCTGATACCCCCAATACATATTGAATGTACAAATTTAACATACTTTTTAAAATTCATGTATTTGGGCTTTTCTTTTGTGCCATGCAAAAATGTCTGATTATTTAGAGCACAGCTCAAATCCAAGGAGGAATCATTTTGAGTCTACAGCATAAACTCACAGCATTCAGGCTGTGGCTATGATGAACAAATCAGTAATTAATTGGGCATTCATTCCAGTGACCTGTCAGCATTCAAATGCTTTAATTAGATGGAGAAATGGAGGCAAGTAATGAGGGCCAAATCTGTATCCTTTTGAATTCAGTGGCAAAACATCCACTTGCTGCAATAAGATTTAGTCCTAAATGCATGACAGCACACTATAGAAGATGTCGTCTCCACCAACTGTGGTTCAAGTGTATAATACTGATAATGTCACTGGCATTGTATCTTTCGTTAAGGAAACAATGATGCTCTTAGGAAGCTTTTTGTCTGCTCATGCATACAAAACAGGCAATTTTCATAAAGTATTAATTGCAAATTATCTGGTATAAATGAAGGTCCCAAAAAGAAAAATCTACTTTATACTGTATCTGCTGTTTATTTCATTATTAGTATTCTTCATTGTTTTCCTTATGTGGTACAGCTGAAAGGAAATACCATATCCTGTGTCAAGCAATCACACTTTAAATATGCAGGTGTATACAGACCTGGAGTTTTTATTCTATTCCCAAGTTTTTTCATAAGTATTCAAACATATATGTGTCTAAATGTACACTAGCAGTGTGTGTCTACCTATGTTTTTCTGTGTGTTTTTGCCCGTTTCAATTTACACACATAGGTGAACCATATTCAACGTTTCCACGCTAGACTAAAAGGCTGGTGATATATTTTAAGTGTTTTCTTTGTCTTCTAAAGGTACTGTTTGTAGCTCAGCACCTGTTTGTTCCTACCTAACTAGCATTAACTTTGCACTTGAAGTGCAGGTTTTAACTATTTGTTATGAAAAACATAGACCAGTTTTAAAAATTGACATCATTTGGACATTCTTTCAAATTAAATGTATATATTCTTCCAAAAGTGCTTTTGTTTTCACTATGTCTTTTTTAAACAACCCTTATCATTTACAAGATATGTAATGGACTACAGAGCAAAACGCAATGCCACACAGAGATACCCATACTAGCTTTGAATGGGCAACTTACCTATGTCCTAGGGGACATAAGCATCTAAGTCTTTTCCTCCACTTGCTTCTTCTCCTGGTTGTTAGAAAATGCCTTCTCATTTTGCAGCCTTAATATATTCACAGCCATCTTATACAATTTTCTTCTTGCTCATATACTGTTCTCTTTCTTTTGCTTAAGTAGCATTTTCACTTTGTTTTTAAACCTATATTGAACTTCATTTATAAAACAAAAAACATATTCTCGATTTTTCTTTTCTTTCTAAGGCTAAGCCACTGCAAGTCTCCTGTCAAAAGTATGGTTTCTGTTCCTCTGAACATCCAAGTGTGTTCATCTTTGCTGAACAAAGTGAATCAAACTGTATGCAGTTTTTCAGATGAAGTCTCAGCTGTACAGAAGCATTAATACGTCTCAATCCGTACCAAAAATATCCCACGTGACACATATGGGGATTAGCTTTGTACTTTTCACGGCCAAATCAATCTGAAGTTCACAGACTTGCTGTGATCAACTGATATATCCTAGGTATTCCCCTCTTCTGTCATTTAAAATGATGAATTGTCAGCCTATAACAGAGATTCTTGTTGTTAGTCCTGAAGTACATGACTTTGCAATTTGTACAATTATACCTCATCCCTTCTTTTCTAGTTCACTCAACTCTTCCAATATTATATTCTGATCCCTCTGTAAATTACTGTTTCCAGTGCTTTGTCATTGGCTGTTTTCATTCTTCTTCAAGTGACTGACACAAGCCCTCAACCCCTCCCCACCATATGCCTTATACGGTTCCTCATAAACATTGCATTGTAGTAGATCTCTGTTTCATCTAGATTTTTTCCAGAAGGAATGTCACAATTGTCTTAAAGACAAGGTCAAACAAACTTCATAAAAGCTTCCAAACAGCTGAATCTTCAAAAATTTTCAGTTTCAGAGTAGTATTTCAACTATATCAACACTAAACTCCTGAAAGAAAGACATTTGCAAAATCCTTGCTGCATTTCACTCATTTCTTTTTATAGGCTTATCACTAGAACTCACCCCCATATCCTTCCCTGGGCCTCAGTAAGGTTTTTGGGTTTTTTTCCGGTCCTTCCCATAAGTGCCCTACATAAATTCTGTGCTTTGGTGAGAATCACCTTGGATGCTGTGCTCAGTTTTGGGGGAGTCTTTATGTTTTCCATTTCTAGGAGTCATCATCTGGGAGCAGAGCCACTTACCCCCCATGCTGAGACCAGCGGTCTCACCTCCAGAACTGGCAAATAACACAGTTTTTCTGACTATGGCAACTTAAGAAGCCCTGGTCTATTTTAAGAGAGATCAGTATCTCACAGACATTAAGTTCTGGGGCTAGAAAGGGTGGTAGTCAACATGGTCATCTGAGCTAAGCCATAGAGCCATGGTGACTGGAGAAGTTTAGCACAGCAGTAGAACACTGGCATCACCCCTGAGGATACTTATAAGCTCCACAACATGCATCTGAAATTGTTCTGCTTGCCTCTAGAACCAAATAAATCTCTGCAGAGTTCATCAAATACCTACTTAGCACCAGTCCTACTGCGTGAGCAAGCTCACCAGAGTTCAGCTGTTTGCAACTGCTGTTTTAGCTCAGCTGGTCTATTACCCTCTTTGCTCAGAAATTGTCTAAAGAACTAGAACCAAGAGTTCCTGAGCTCAGATAACTACCTACCCCCCTGACTTGAGGCTCGATTTTGATTCGTTTTCCACTGAATGCCTCCAAATACTCCTTGAGACAGCGGGGGCAAGTATACAGGCTTTCAGCATCACTATGTCTATCACACACCAGGCTATCACACCATCTCTCAGTCTTGTGATGGCTGGGAGATTTCCTCATGTCATCTAGCCCTCTTTGGCAGATTTACACATGAGATTTTTGTTACCAAAGTGACAATCATGAGGCTTTTACTCAATGTGCTGGTAGACAAGTCTCATATATTATAGCACACCACATTCTAGGAGGGTCTGCCACAATGTCTAAAATAGCCCCAGTAAAGGAGGTTTTCCTTGCTGTAATTCCCCAAGACACTACTGATGGTCCAAAAGTCTCAGTTTGAAATTGTGAACTGTATTACTCCACGACGAGTGCACAGCACATACTGCCAAGGAAACCCTGTACAAACTGCAGTGTCTAGCAGACATTTTTCTTCAGTCCCTAGAGAGACCAGTCAGTTCCTTGTATCAAGAAACATACAGAAATCATTGCTTTCCTTCATACCAAAAGTAGGAATCATCAAAACAATGCCATGTTAGTGCTGAGCTTTTTCATGCCACAAATTCTGACCTCAGGTGTTTGAGACTCCAGTGAGAGCTGAATTGAAATCCTCCCTTTACCCAGCCACTCCTTTGACCCAGGCAGCTGATTGACTTAGACCAGTGGGTATCAGCATTGTTTCTCAAGGCTTATCCAGTCCACTGATCATCCACACAAGTTACAAATTTTGCCCAGCCCTCCTGTGCTGCCTGTCTCCAGGGACCTCTCCTTCAGGAGCCTGCAGTGGCCTACAGTGGCAGAGTTCGCACATGGTAGAAAAGACAAATGTTGACTATAGTTCTCCACTGTTCTCTTCTATCTCAACTGTTCCAACAGTAGCACTTTCTGTTAATCAAATAAGGGCAGAAGCCAGACACCCAGCACAAACTTAAGAAACTTGGACGACTTTTAATCACAGGTTCCCTGTCACAGTCATAGCATGAACAACTCTTTGTGTTGAACAGGCGTATATATTTGCACGCCTCAGTTTGTGAGATGAATGCTTCCACATCTCAGACAGGTTTCCACTTTGCCTTGGGTCAGAATCATTTCTTTTGTGGCAAGTCTTCCTATTTGCCCTGTCCATACCAGTGAATATACACATGAAGGTTTTGTTTCTGTACATGTCTACTTGATGGAAAGCAGTTGATACTTCATTCCTGTTTAAGGCACCAAAATAAATTTGGTGCTAGGCGCTTCAGCCCCACTTGACTTTGTGAAGCCCAACCTCCACTACACAAAGTTTTCATACTGTTTTCAGATTTTGTTTTAAAATGGATATGTATTTTACACTTCAGGTTTGTAAATTAAGCTCATACTCATAAACAGCTTAAGAAAAATAAAATATGCCTGAGTCTTCAGACTGTCTGAAATGAGAAATGGGGCTGATCCAAGTACCTCTGTTTTAGGGTTACTATCACTTATGGTTGGTCTGCAAATATTACGTCCTCAGTTGGGCCATCCAATACAACAACTTTCATTGATTTCCCACCCAGTACAACTTGTAGGATGACCCCCAAAGTGAGCAATATACAGATGAATGCAGCAATCGTTGCAGTTAAAATCTCCGGATATCTGCTTTAACATTACCTCAATGATTGTGTTGAGAAACTGAAGAATTTTACTGATCATATAGGCCGTAACCATCTCACCTTTTGGACATTTGATACATGCACACATATCATGCTTGCCTGGACCATCACTGTGTATGTAAGAGCGTCAGTGCAGCAGATAAACAAACACATTCTTAACTTGCCAGAATTATGTGTTTATATCATAAATTTGCAGGGCCTAGTATGTCCTACTTCATTCTTTACTCCAGGTGTTACAACCAAGTGGTCTGAGGGATCTACTTAATGAGCACAAGTGGCACTGGATGTAAAGTCTGCTATTTCTCCTTCAGAAATATAAAAGGCATACTAAGGTACAAAATAACCAGAGTAATATTTATATAATTTATTGTCTTTTTTAGTGCCTCTTATCTTAGCATTCAAGTATTACAATGGCTTCGAGATATGACCAAAAAGAGGAGTTTTCTGTGTGGGAAGCCTACTGCTGAGTCAAAGTACATACTTTTTTCCAGACCTCACTATCACAACCATGTTTCTTCTTACCTCTAGCGGTGTTTGCCTGAGATTCCACACCCTGCTGGCAGGTGTTGATCCAGCTGGGAAAGCGCAAACAGGGTATTTTGCTGACTCAGTAACAAAGCTAGCTCATTATTCCACTCAGATATAAGAGAAATAAAAAGAAATCATGACAGAGAGAGTGGTAAGCTTTGGGTAGGCAGGTCCTGAGGGAACAAGGCATAGGGAAAACTAAATCCATGGAAAAGTTTCAAGTTGTGGTTTCATAGCAAATTCTTTCAGGATGACCTTTGTGTTAATAACCGAGGTTTATTAATGAAGAAATCCACTTGCCTGCACCCAAACATGCATGAACATTAGTCAATATTCCTTTTAATAGCTGCTTTCTCTTGCATGAATGTCTATCAGCCACCCGTAATTCTCAGACAACATGTCTGCAGCCAGCTTTTGTGAACATGTTAATTAGGAAGTCTGTACCAGCTGAGTTTCTAAGATGAACAGCAAATAGTACTGCTCGTGCACACCACCCCCACAGCAGGCACCCAAACAGCATGGTTTATTCAACAGAAATCATAGGGAGGAGAGGGACCAGGTAGATACAGGCACTCAGAGCTGTAATACAAAACTATAAATCCTGCCTACATAGAGAGCTTAAGTGCCACGCTGGCATTCAGTGACAAACAGTGGCCTCAGATCTTGGATTTTATGGTTGCCTCAAATAGCAAAAACGGTTCGTTTCATAACTATTGGGCCCCAGCACACACAAATATGCTGAAGTGTAAGCAGAGAGGTAATTCGTTCTGTACCCTCCAACAGGCAGAGAGGTAACCTGCTACAGAATGTATGACCGTGAATTAACTTTCCTTACCCCAAGGTAATCATTTGGTTTTATAGATAAAATTTGGGATTATAAATTATCTGCTTCAGCACAATTACTTTGCTAAATGATTTCTTGTCTATTAACGACACAACTAAAATCTTCCCAAGATGGGGCTGTTCCATGTTCAATGGGATTGATACCAAGGAAATAAAAGTCTGTGAAAATTTGAATAGCTAAATACTGGCTTGTAAAAACACTGGTAGTATAAGTGTTTGTATGGACAATTAATGGTGGCATGGAGAATTAATGGTGACATAGCTGTACTGAATATGTTGCAGTCACTGTATATGCATTTTAGGATGGAGGGAGGCACTCTAGCTTCAAGAAAAAACTGTGTAAATATTGCTTTAGATAAGACAGTTGCTCATAGTAAGGTAGGATGTGAGCTTACAGTAGTCTGATTCTTTCATAAAAATTTCTCTTTAGGCTTTGTGGATATCTATTGTGCTAAGAGACTTCATATTTGGCTCACTGTTATGACTGATAGAATAAAAATGAAAAAAAAAAAAGAAAAAACTGTATTTCAGACTACAAGTAATGTAATAAAAAAGGAAAGGAGGAGCAGAGAGGCCTTCTCCAAAGTTCCAAGCAATAATACCTCATTGCAAAGCTCTGCAGTTTGGAAGGAAAAGGTCATGTTCCCAAAACCAAAAGCCCAAACCTAATCTAAAAGTACTGAGCAGTACTGGAGAAATAAGTACAGCCCATTCACAGATAGAAATTGTCTGCTGCTGTGTTATATTTCCTTCAACAATGTAAGTTTTTCACAAAGTGGTACCCTGAGCAGAGCTTGCAGCTCGTTTAAAAATAAAAGAGGCAGGGAAAGTTGGTGCTTTGCAGAGATATCTTCATGAAGCATGGGGAGAGGATTCAGTGGTTTGTTGTGCTTTCTATTTTCCCAGGAAACTCTAGGGCAAGAGGGCACTGGTTATGTGGGGCACCACTAAAGTCATGCACATTTGGAAATGGGGTTGCAGCTCTTCCAGTCTGCCATTGAGAAGAAAGTAAATGATGGAAATGTATTGTGTCTGAGATTTAAGCTTTCCGTTCTCCACTACTGCTGGCATCTGACCCCCCACACCCTTTTCAGCACTTATCTACACTGTCCCAGTACCATTTTCACCTTCTTCTCTTCCTGCCTGCTACACACACACACACACACAGAGTCCATCACTTTTAGCTAGAGACAGTTTCCACAATCTAAGGAAGAGTCCCTCAGAAGCCATTTTCACATCAGGGCTATCCTTCTAAAACCTGCACTTTCTTGGCCATCACTTTTTAAAAGTAACTATTCCCATGAAAAATATGGGTATCAGAATTAGAACTGCTCGAACATAATAACATTTCTGCATGCTAATGTTTATTGTTTCACCCTCAAGTAATCCTTGCATTTTTATTGTCCTTAAAATTCAAATGAACATTCCCTCTTAAGAGTTTTTGAAACCCCAAATTATTCATACGTTTAGAAAGCCAGTGGTTATCCCAAAGAGGCCCGTGGTCCCCTGAAAATTTCAAAATTTAAGCAAATTAAAAAATCACTTCAGGTATCAATTATTCTCTGCTACAGTTCCTTACATATTTCTTATACTTGTCACTGGGGCTTACATAGCAGGAAAAGTCAAAATTCCTCATAAAATATGTGAACACTTCTCTCCCTCTTACCAAAAAGGCACACTGGGAGACACAACTATTTTTTATTAGTTTTCCAGTTAAATCTTTTAAAATGTCTGTGAAAAAAAAAAAATAAAAAAAAGGCATGTTTGGAAAGTTTTATCCTCAGTAATAACGGGCTCAACATTTCCCCATTAGCATTGGTCAGACAGTGTTCTGGGTTCAGTTATAAATGGTTGATCAACGCTCAGTGAGCCTATCAATACCTTTGTCATGAGAAAGGCAAACACTCAAAAGTGTGTTAAGAAACAATGTTTTCTTTATACAGTATAATATCTTCATATAGATGCATGAAATACGGTAAAATGAAAAGAGTATGTCACTCTTACGCATAAAAACATTCACTCTCCACATCAGCAAGGCAACAAAAGGTTCATGAGTACAGCTGTTCAGGCTACAGCAGCTGCTCAGGCTCAGCACAATACCCCAACTAAGTTTCAAGAAGGACTTCAGGTGAAAACATGCACTTTCACAAGTTTCATAAGCTGGGATTTTTTTCCCCACTGGGGCTTTCTGAGATTTTTTTAATCCTTTTTTAAGGAATCTGAGTTTTAAAAAGTGTTCTGAAATATAGAGAAAGCCTCATTTCCACTTCTCAAAAGGACACAGAAGTTGCACAATAGTAGTGTGAGAAGAACCTCAACTTTGGTAGGGCATTTTTCATTTTATTAAGAATGTGAAAACTCTGGGTGAGAATGGGGCCATTTTTGTGTGAATATATCTAAAACCATTAGTGAGTTTGTGTCAAACATGCATTTTTTTCCTAAAAATTAAGGCAGTGTCTGCATATATTTGTATTATTTGTTTGCCAGTTTATCTTGGAGGCTTTGCTTTGGTTTAGTTTGTTTATTTCAGATGGATTTCATTGGGTTAGAGGGTTTTTTTTTATTTATTTTGCTTTTTTCCCAATTGTGCAGGGATCATTTTTATTGTGGACAGGGATTTTTTTTATTTTTTTTTCTTCATGCACATACCAATATTTTTCCTTATGGTCATTTTCAGAAAAAGAAAAAAAAAAAAAAACAAACCAAAAAAACACAGCCTGATTTACTGTTGTCCCTGTAACTTACCTGGGCACTTTTCCATGCACATCTAGAAAGGAGGGCACCTTTGCTTCTGGAAAATTGTAACAGTGCCTACTGCATCCTCATTAATACAGCAATTCCTTAACACAATGACAGATAAAAGAACTTTCCTTTTATTGAACTAAATGCTGGTTTTACATAAAATAGACTATAATTCAGAGTCTGTAATGTCTACTGAAAGGTTAGACTCGTTACCATCCAAATAGGCTGAGCTAATAAAAATTATATTTGTTACAATCCAAATAGATTAACCGGCCTTAAGGGCTTAGCTATGTATCATACTTTTCAATTTTCTTATAATTAAATTAACATAAAACAGACTTGACAAATAAATGACTGTATCAGAAACAGTTAAGCTCTATTTAACCAAAATAACTGTTCTATTTACATATACAGCAACCTGTGTCTATTTTGGGAGCTGTAAGAAGCCTATCTAGTTAGCAAATCCTTAGATGCCCACAGTCTGCTAGTAGTCTTGGTCCCAGCCTTTCTCTGAACCACATGTACCCTAAATGATAGATTTTGTGCTTTAGCTTCTGCGCTCCCTGCTGGTTCTTTCTCAGCCAGATACCTTCTCTGATGCCCTGCCACACCTAAGCAATGGCCTTGGAAACCTTCATATGTAGAGCCGAGCTTTATTCACTGAGTAGCCCTTTTGACTGAACGATTTCAGTGGGATTACTTATATTTTATGAAGCTAAGCACATGTGTAAGTCTTTGCAGGACAGTGATTTTAGCCTCTTCATCACATTTTCCCCATCCATACATACATCTTCTACCCACATATCTAAGCTGAAATAAGGTCTCTGGTAACGTCTCCTGGATGACAGCAGGCTAACTCTTTAATAGCTTTAGCAGTTCATTAATGAAGGCTGCACAGTTTATTCAGCAGCACTGACTTTCCTAAAAACACCCTGGCTCTCCATAAACTATGTCTCTACCTATTAGCTTTCTGGCCTTCTTTCCCTCTCTTCCATTCCACTGTAAATCTTGAAACCATAATACTCAGAACCTTAATTTTCACCATGTCTTCTATGTACCTCTAAAAAGAAAGAATGAGATGCAAATACCACTCCAGCTTATAAGTCTCCTCTGTGGTTGCCCCTTTGGACCAAAGACCACAGGCATAACCTTGGCGGTTGGCAAGGGCACAAATATGAGACAGAGAGTCGAGATAGACATTTTCCGTCTTGTTCCACTTGGGAGTGTGTTTGCGCGCATGGCTGCAGAAGGTTTTCCCTTGAGGAGGGCAGCTGGAAAGCTTTTTACAGAAGTTTTGTTTCCCTTTCTAGTGTGGATATTAAAAACATAGTATGACATGGCATGAAGGAAAAAGTTTACAGAGATCATACTACGCATCTGTAGTATAGGATGTGTTGGACGTGGTCATGTTTTTCTAGAGCTTTCTGTGTCACACTTTCACATAGCAAGTGAAATAACAAAATTGATGTGTAACCTGGTTTTGCAGAAGCTCTGAAACCCTAGCTGCTATGCTGTAATGTGTGTGTGGTTTGGCAAATGGTAAAGAGAATAGTTTCCACTTTCCATAAAGCCATGCAAAATCCACTTAAGTTTCTTAGGGCTTTGTGCTATAATTAACCATTCTGAGAGTGCCATTGTCTGAGGACTGTGCCTTTAAGCCCCTTCTTCTCCCTGTAGGACCTCACTCAGAGCAGAGGAGTGCAAATGCCGTCGAGATCAGCAAGCTGTGTACTTCCATGCTTCTTTTACCACCGCTTTTCTGGTACCTATTATATGAACAATGGGCTGCCTATTGCAGGAACGGTCAGTGTTGCACCTCAGGTATTGTCCCGAAATTACAATTGTGTTGCCAAATCTAAGCTATAAATATCAATGTATATCAGAGGAGGCTGCTTTAAAAAGAAAGAAAAAGAGAAAGGGATAGTATTTTTAAATGCAGCCCTAGAATCAGGTGGCTTCATGCTGTTATGATAAGGAGCTGAGTGGCACCGCCTGAGAATGAGGTCTAAATAGCAGTGTAACCTCTCCCTGCAGCCGGCCCGATAATCAGGAACCTGTGCTCCAACGGGTGGGAGGGGAACAAGGAGATGATTATTGTTTTACCTTAGGCTTCCTCAGGGGAATTAACTGAGCTTTTGAAATTCAGTTCTCCAGAGTGTAGTCTTCATGGCTTTCCCTTGTGCAGACTCGTAATAGCCTTCCCGCTCAAGTCCTGCCAGGGCCAAGAGCAAGAAGAAGGCCAGAGATGTTCAAACACCACCCTAAAAGGAGACCAGGTGACCCTGACAGACCTTGCCATCCTGCAAGTTATGGGTAACCCAGGACCATTCTGGAGCGGAGCAGAGCCTCAGTCCTGTGAGATGAAGGGTCGATAGCACAGCTTCCTAAGCTAAGATTCAAGGTGTGTTTTCCATCCTTTTTTCCCTCCCTCTCTATATGCAATGGTGTGTCCTTGTGGGGCTTGTTTTTGGATTGCATTTAAACTATAGAAGATCCAGGGCAACTGGCAACTTAGGACAGTGCAAGGGCTATTGCAGTATAGACCTCTCAGAAGATGTTTTATAACATTCATTTTTACTTGCCAATATGTGATTTACAATGCCAGGGGGAAAAGGGGGGGGTCGGGGGGAGGGGGGAGAGAAAAAAAGAAGCGACCAGGGGACTGTGAAACAATATATCTTTTGTTCTTCTACAAGCTGAAAGACATTGCAAACTGTTAACTCTTTAGGACTTATTACACACAGTTTCCTTGTGCCACCAAACACCTCCCTCTTAACTATCCCTGGTCCTCTGCCTTCACCTTTGGTGAAGCCCAACCACATCTGGGTTAAAAGCAGAGCAGCACAGGATACACAAGCTCAGAGCTGCTCAGTAGCTGTACTTTGACTTCCGAGGTATTCTCTACGCTCCCTTTTCCTCAGCTTTATGTATTAAAGCTTATTTTTAACTAAAGCTATGATCCTAAGCTTCTTCACAGCCTCAACTAAGCTGTGTGATTCATGTTTCAAAGCCTAATATTTTAGCCTCAAAAGCAGGATGAAATACTGTCATTTGAGTTTTTTAATGACTATGGACTAGTACATGCTTTTTCAGCCTTTCCTCAAAGGCTCCAAATTAGAATAAAACTAATTTCCACAGCACATGTAAGCCAATAAAAAGAGTATAGCAAGAGGAGGATACGGAGCTGGAAGAGAATAGCATGGTACCGGGATTTGAGCTGAGTTTGTAGTGTATAATGATAAATTATGTACAAATATTATTACTATTATTATTATGTATTACTATTCTGTGCCAGCACTCTTTGCTGGTGTGTCAGTCCAGAATGCAAAATTCTTCTGTTCTTCCTCCCCTTTGCACAGACTGAATAATGGGGCTTATTTTGCGCAAGTTTTGCCCCAGGGTTTCCCTTCTCTGACTGGCAGATGAATATGTGGTTATAGCCTTCCGCTCTGAGCCTGTGGAGCCACCCAGCTCCTCTGCTGTGATGCTTTCTGTAGCATAATACTCATGTGGAGCTTTACAACAGAGAGGACAAGTGGTCATGGAAGCTTAGCTGGTAATCCAAAGCCCCTTGAAACCAAAGGGCACTCTCCCGTTGGCCTCAGTGTGCTGCCAATGTGCTGCCAAATTCTACTCTGGGAGGTAGAGGAGGGGGAAAACTGTGTGAGAAATTTAGGGAGGATGCAAGAATGGGGGAAATGGGTCAGGGAAGCTGAAAGGAAAGGAAAAAGCAAAGGGGGGGTGAGAGACGGCATTTAATAATAAGGGTCCTTTGGGAATAAATTGCAGTAAGCACTCAACAGCAAGAGTGAGGAGGTGACCCTGCAGTGAGGATCTGTGAAAGGGATGGAGACCAACACAATGTCATCTCCATAAAGAAATGCAGATGAGACTTTTTCTGCACAAACCTGGAGGCAGAAAAATGAAAAGTGTTCCAGACTTCCTGAGGTAAATTGGAGATTCAGTCTGAGGGACCCCTTCCCGTGGATTTGTCTTTCTGTTCTTGTCTTTGTGGCGCAAATCAGGAGTTGCCTAATTACCTACCTCAGCATGGGCAGAGTTAAAGAGAGAAGTCTTATTGTTTGGCATCTTATATTATCTCCAAGAATCTGAATAATCAAATTTTTGATGATGCAGCAGGCAAAGAACAGGAAGCTATGCAGTGTTGTGTAGCTATTTTTTCATGGCCTGTCCCAAGTAAAAAAATACCACAGCCAAAGTGGTAAAGAGTGGCAAAGAGCTGCTGTAGTCGTTTAGTTACTTGACTCAACCTTTTTATAAACAACCATAACAAAACAGACTAGCTCTGTGCAGAAATGGTGTCTGAAGCACATATATAGTCAAAGACATTTGATTTGCAGAGGGTGTCCCTTTGGAGCTCAGGGAAAAAACGCACACAGTCTTCTATCACTGAAGAAAACAAAACAAATTGGTTGACAAGACTGTTGGGGTGTTCCTCGAGTTCTGCCAGTTCCATTCCTCTGATGTAACTGTGGTCTGCAAACCCACCATACCACACTTGGCATGTTGCTGGGGTGGTTGTAAGCCAAAATTGAGTTTTCCCAGGCTGTGTTGGTCATCAGGTTTCAATGATCACCAATAAAATCATAAACGCTTTCTACAATAGAGGCATTAAGGTCACAGACACTTTTTTTGGCAGTATAGCACGCTTTTTAACATCTAAATGTTTTTCTTTACCATGTTATGAAGAGATAGAAGTCACAGTTAATGAAGGATGAAAAGATCTAGAATTATTTTTTTTCAGTTGCATGAAAATATAAGCATATCTTGGTTACAAGGCAAGAAAAATCTGTGTGAATTATTTACTATGAGAAATGCAAAGAATAACACTGAGTAAAAATAATAAGTGCTATTCAAATGCAATAGAAGCCAGTAGAAGGCGGATACTTGCATTTAAAAAAGTTATTGTATTCATGGCTTCATTTATTTTGGTGGTGGTAGAATGTAAAGAACAAAATAAATTAGAACCAAAAATGGAAAAGATGGGATTAATATACAGCAGGGCTGTGAATGATTTGTTTCTCTTCCCACAATGCCTCTCTTCAGCTTATCTGAACACTTAGCTATGTTTATTTCCATAAAGAATGCATTTTATTCTGAAGGAAGCTAGGATGTGCTTTTTAAAATAAAGCAGAAACTTTATTAAAATTCAAAAGAAAAGTAAACAGAGATGATTTGGGAAGCTTTATTCATTTATTTGGGCAAACACTGCTAAAAACATTTAGGTGCACTGCGTGTTTAAAAAGTAATAAATAGCTATTGTGCTTACTTCATAAACTTGTCAGAGTGTCTTCATTTTATTTTCCTGAACAAACTGAATTTCTGTACTGCTCATCCCCAGCCAGTTAATAAATACATCACCCTAAAAAGTGCTGTGGTATTAAATTTACAGCAGATAAAATATGGATGAAGTTGCTGTGCTTCAGGTACGTCAACTGTGATTTAATATCTCTGACTACCCTTATGAGGAGTAAAAGATTACTCGGCTGCTCCAACAGCAAGATACTGACCTTTGCTCTCAAGTAACAGCCACTCAGCAAATAGTACCAAATGAAGAAGTAGAATAACATATAGATTTGCCATAAGAAAAAATTGATCTAAATCCATATATCAAATCTGCTGATCAGAGCTCTGCAGAAAAAGTACATCATAATCTTTAGTGTGGAATTGCAAAAAGTTTTGGTGGAAAAGAAACTGTGGGGTTTATTTTAAAGTAAAAGATTTCTTGGGGCAAAAGGGTTCTGTATCTGTACGTGTGGTGTGTGGAGAGAGACATACATATTATACGTGCATATATATCCTGCCTTGAGACATCTTCAAGTACAAAAACATCCACTGATCTATTAGATCATCAGCTAGTGATTTAGCAATCAGTCTTATCCCCATTTTCCATTTTTCTGTTAATTCCATGAAAGAATGGAGAAAAGTATAACATTGTCTGTGTAAATGAAGGCCAAATTCCTCTGGGAAATCTCATAACAGTCTGATTTAATTTGTGTCTTTAAAAAAAGTTATATCTAAAGGTGATAAAAAAACCCAGGAAGAAATGTTTGTTAGCAAAGGAAATAAATTCTTGTGATTTACATTTTGCCTTCAAAAAAGGTGGGTGAGTGAAAGGGTGCTGCTCTGCACTTCAAAGCGAAAGCAAATGAAAAATTTTCAACAGCAAAGCCAAAATATGAAACAGACAAATCATTCTGCTGAGTACTTTTTAACCTACAGTGGCACATGTTAACAAAGCAACTGCTGTATATATAATAAGGATTGAAAAGGTAATCTTTAAATGTCAAAGTAAAATAAGAAACTTTCCTAATTAGTACTGATTACTCCTACTGAAGGAGGTAGACCTTGGTTTACAATGGTAAAATCAGTACATTTACACCCATATTAAACTTGCACAGGTAAGATTATCTCAAGTCATTAAAAAAATATTTAAACACTTCTTCCTCTAACACCCATAATTTTAACACAATCTAATAGTATTTATGCTTTATATTTTGACAGGTATGTACATATTATAACTTGATATCATAGGTAATTTCTGAATACAATGTGTTTGCGGCCACACAAATAAAAGCCTTGTTCAATTCCCAGTTCTGTGCAAGATATTATTTTTAATAAGCAGGATGTTTTTCCTGAAGAGATGATTTGATTAGCAAGTCCAAGAAAAGTAACATGATATTTGTCTCAAATGTCTGCTGTGGTTCTATTACGAAGAGTAAATCATCACCCCTAAAGATCACCAATGCATTTGTGTGAAAGCTGGATTTCTTTCCAACTAAAACTTAGAAAATAATGGGATTTAAAAATGTGGAAGCAGTGATGTTTGTTTCAAGATTTTGGTTGGGGTTTTCCTTTTAATTAAAACACACTCTGCTATTAGGATGCACTGGCTTGGTTGAACAAGAATGTGCCTCCTGCCCAGATGTTACTCATTCAAACAGACGTCAGCCCATAAACCTTTCTAAACAAGTGCTTTCTCCACTCTGAACGCACAATGGATATGGTTGGGCAAGATGACATTTTCTTGAGTGACAGATGCTCATGTGGCTGCAGTACCATGGACACTCATAATGTCCTTGCAGAGCAGCTGCTCTTTGAGGATTTTATACTGTTTTCTTTGTGTTTTTAATAATAAAGACAAAAAAAAGCCCTTACCCTTCATACTTGTGGGGTTAAAAAACACACACAGCAATGACAGCCAAGACTTACTTGTTGGATTTAGAAAGCTGAAGATGTGCAGATGCTGTGAACCTTTTAATGGCCCATCACTTCAAACAACATAAAAGTAGTTTATTGGGCATTCCTCGCCTGCCTGAACTGGTAGCAGAAAGCAGGCACAGGGGGGATCACAGGAGATGGAGGGATGGAAAGAGGGAGAAGAAATGTTCTTTGGCAGATCATCGTAGTGGCTCAATTTTTTGCAAAATAAGTGGGTGGTTTCAAAAATTTATGGATGGTTCCTAAATGTTATTTCTCTGCATTTGGACTTTTAACAAGCAAGAAGAGATCAGATTATTTTTTTTAATATGCATTTTTATCATAATAATAGAAATAGTAAGCAGCAACACCTGCTGTCAACGCATATTAGTCTGAACATTAGGCATTATCACTGAGCAGTTTATTACAAAATGTATTTCAAATTAATTTTAGAATACAGAACTTCAGGAAAGCTGTTAGCACCATAAACAGAGGTAGGTAAGATCAAGCAGCATTTCTTAGCATCTCTTTTACGTCTCTGCCCAACAGAGTAGTTAGTATCTCTCGTACAACCAACGCGGCGTTAGTGACATCACGCCGTAGCCCATTACAGCGTTCCTGAGCTCAGATGGCTGCAATATAAGCTCACTGAGCTGTTCCCTGCGTGTCATGGAATATGAGACGCCACAAATATTCATAGAATTCAGATGAATACTTTTCTCATTGCTACTTGGGTGTCACTTCACATAGCTAATACCCAGCCTCAATCCTAGCCTATAATCAGCAGTTAAGACCCAGCCTGTGGTGCTCGTATGCTGATCGGGAGTGCTGACATGAACAGAGAGTAGCATTTCACCTTGAAATCCCACATAAGAATGTGAAAACGAGGGGCCTGATGCTGAGAAACCGGCGCTATCTTGATGCCCCAAACAACATAAGGGTTTTTGGGCCTTTGGTTTTCTGTGGACCATCGAGCTGAATTTGGCCCAGCCTGGTATGCACCCTCACTCAGAGACACCCAGGTGAGATGAAAACCATCCCTGCTCTCTAGAGATCCTATAGAAGAAGGCACTTAACACTGGGGAAAAAAAAATTAAAGACACCTAAAGCTAGCCTAAATGTCAGCTGTTTGCCTAGGCAGGCCAAATTTAGGAGATATGACTTGCCATCTAGACCCTGCTGCTCAGCATGTCAAGTCAGACTCAAGAGCCGCTGGCCAGGAAATATAAGATATTTATTGTTTTGCTGGTGCCTGCAGCGAACCTGCCCTGTGGCTAACAAACAGGGTTCAGTTTTTAAAACCGTCAAGTGTGAGAATAAGCAATTTTTTTTTTTTTTTAGAAATGAAAGTTGTTCTAAAAGACAAAGTAAAACAATCTATCAAGGACATCATTCACTCAGAGAATGACATTTGATCACTCTTAATATTGCTAGAGAGTTTTCTGGAAAATACTCCTTGGAAAGGATAGTCCAAATCTAAAAGGCTCCTCTGGCAAACAGTGATTAAATAGATATAAATGTTTTAAAATCTGCAGTTTTATTAGTGTCCTCCTGATGTAATAGTGAATCTGATATTGAAAACACATCAACAACACAGTTTTCTAGTTCTTAAAACTTCCCTGCAGGACAGGGGCCAGAGGGTGAAAAGCCGAAGGCAGGAGAAAGAGGAGCTGGGCATAGATTTTGTTTCTTTAGCTGGTACAGAGAAATTGAGAGAAAATATGCTCATCAAAAACTTGGAAATCAGAGTCGGGAGCTTTTAGGCATGTGGGGAGATATTTAAGCCCACATTTGTGTGGATGTGAGAAGAGCTGTGGATTAGGGAGGCAAAAATAAAATAAAAAATCTTCTGAGGGTTCAAGGACATCTGAGGGGACAGCAGTAATGAATACAGCGTGATACAGGCTGGAAAGGGCAAAAAGGGAGCAGGGAAAACCTAGGCTTCTAGGAAGTAACACTGGGACAGAATATGGGTTGGTTGGACCACGAGAAAGTGCAAAAAAACCTTTTGGGAGGCTGTAAACAGGATCTGAGGACTCAGAATTGCAGCGGGGGCTTTATTAGCAGAAAGCTTGCAGCATGCTTGCCGGCTCTGGGAGACCTGGCGTCAACGCTGAGGACATGGAGCCTCCTAATAAGCAGAGAGGGAGACTGTGAAGAAAAGCTCCTGTTTTTCCTTTTGCCTAGATTAGGCGCTCAGTGTGCTCTTCTTAGCCTAAAGCCGGTTCCCCACGTAAGGACATCACAGCACAACGTCTGCAGAAGGCTGAAGACTTAACCCAGATTTTATTCAGTGAGGATTGTTTGATAGCACAGTCTCCCTGGTGGCTGCTGCTGAGAACCGAGTTCTGCCCGTGCAGCCGTACGCTGAAGGACTCATTCTGCAAGCTGCTGAGCACACCTGGGAACCCTTCAGCACACCTGAGTTCAGTGGGGCTTGTGAGCGCTCAAATCCTCACAGAAGTGATTGGCAGTTGCCGGATGGCATCCTTAGAGAATAAGTGTTGCTGGATGTTCCTTCACCTCCTTATTAGTAGCAAATTATACCTGCAGCTGTCCAAGATTTTTTGACTCTGGCCTGTCCCATCCTTAATCAATTGCTGATATGTGTGTGTGCAAGAGCTGAAAAAGCATGTTCATTCCTTTCCTGGGGCAGAGAGTAGAGGGAGAATTCACGAAGATTCTTGCAAATAAAATCCATTCATTTACCCAGCTTTTTGCTAATTCACAAAGATCTAGAAGAGTAAGAATTTATTCACAGAAATGTTCACAGAAAAGCAAAAGCAGAGCAAATCCTACCATGAATAAATATTCATGGAAGTATATGCACTGGGAGAGCTCCCCTGGCTATTCTAAAAGCCTTTTTATTTTATTTTTTTTTTCCTGTAGTGTGGCTACAGGATAGAATTAAGTAGTTTCAAGAAGAAAAAAAAAAAGAACATGAAGTAGTAGTCCAAGAGAAGTGCATTTGTAGTTATTGCAGCCGGGAACAGTGAAGCTATTCTCAAGGTAGGTGACCGCTCCACCTTAAGACTGTTTCACCTTCAGTCATGAGGGTGAAAACTGGTGGTCCAGGGAAACATGGTGCAAGTAGCTTACCTGCCCATGTGGTGTAAAATGGCCTGAAAGCTGGGGGGTTATTCATTAGCTGTCCCAGTGCAAAATTCCCCTGACCATGAAAGGGGAGATGGGCTTTTAGGAAGCCACCCTCCAGCTGATGCTGGGCTCTGTAGGTACAAAATCTCCATAGGCTCTTTAAGTCGTTGTGGGGAAGTCAGTGGGACAGTCATCCTAACAGGGACCAGGACTGAGTTCTTCCCTGCCATGCTGTGGCTGCATCAGAGCCTCCTATTTTTTTCCCTGACCTGGTAAAACCAAAGATTTTTGCCTGCACAATGGCACACCTCCAACAGTGCCCTAATCAGGCTTACTTGTAACTTGAGGATTATGGGCTTGGAAACCTTTCAAGTGGAAGAAAGAAGTGACCCAGCAGAGCTGTTGCTGCTACCACCACCATCCTTCTTGCAGGAGCCCAGATCTGGGGGTCTCTAATGGAGAAATAAGTTGTGCGTCAGCTGTGAGAGGTACCTCAGGGTCACCCACCACTCCTCGGCTCGTATCCACTCCCTAAGCATTGCTGGTCTCTGCTCAGCACCTTCAATATAACCCACCGCTGGCTTCACCCTCTGATGGAAACCGTGCTGGCTAAAAAGATGATGCAACTCAGCCACCCCTACTACTGCCAGGGAGACCCCAAGGTGCTGCTGGTAGCTTCAGCCCTGGTAGCTAAACCTTTCTGTGGTCATCAATGAGGAGCTCGACCTGCTTGTCACTTGGACAAGGGGTGACCTGCTGAATGCCTGTGCGTGCATACAGGTCTGACAGTTAACATTTGGGACTGTGGCTCCAGGAAGAAAAAGACCCTCCTCTTTCCCCCTGACAGATTCACACACCCCTTGCTCTTATGCAGAGAGTTAGTAACGCTCATTTATATTAGCAAAAATGCCCAATTACATTTTTAGGTTGATCCTTAGAATGTATCTTTATAGAGAAGTTTCAAGAAGAATATTAAAAAAAAAAACAAAAACAAAAAAAACCAACAACCAAGAGCAGAAACCTTAGCAGTGTTGACCATATGCCTGAAATGCTGGCCGCACCGAATAAACAGTGCAGCACTTCGTCCTTTCATTCTGTATTTTCAGTAAAAACAACAAAACTGAGAACCAGTGCTTCCTTGACTTTGTTAGCACTTTTATTTATTTATTTTCCTTCCAGTTTTTCACCCTTGATGTATCTCCTAAGACGGTGAGCAGGATACGCAGTGCTTCATATTCCAAGTGCTGAGGTCTATCTATCAAAAGCTGACTGGAGTGGGTGGTGAAATACAGTAGGAGGTGGCTAGCTACACAGTTGTACTATTAAATTACTGTCTGTCCGAGGAGAGTAATCTCTTGTTTCAGCAGCAGGTACTACTACCAGAGACTGTAAAAACCTCAAGCACTCTGAAATAGGCTGTCATATGGAGCACCATAAATTACATCAGTCAAATATTCCATCATTCATTCACTCCGTGGTCTTACAGTGGGATGAATAGTCTGCTCAAGGGAGAAAAACAGCCACCAACTTTCTGAATCCTTTTCTATTTACTTTCTGAGAGAGCTTCAGGGGCCACTTTCCTGTGGGAAGTTTTAACTAACCATAAAATATAATTTTTGATTTGCATAGCTGCAGGTTTATGGGACCACACAGGTTGCTCCCCAAAATGCAGCAGAGGTGCGGGATTTTTCTTTTTCTCGAATGGCAGCTATTGTTATCTACCCTTTTATTAAGAAGTTTAAGAAGTGCAGCATCAATGACTTCCTTTTCATCTTTGTAGAATGGAACATTTGACAGTAAGTTAAAATCCTAAATAAAATATGAAAGCTGCCAGCACATGCCAAAAGTCTCTCGGAGAGCATATATGAAAAGTTGCTCCTAAGACGCAAATGTCACTAATACCATATGAAAATTGCAAAAAGGTATATGAAAGTCACTAATGTGACATGAAAGAACAAAAGTCTTCAAATTATGTGAAAGTTGCTGTTCCGATACGTTACCCTTACCATTCTCGTTACTTTCTATCCTATCTTATTAGCAACTTCCATTTCAAACTAATCTTTGATAAAAGTCTTATTATATTAACTGTTTTCCTTAAGTATCAGAAAATTGTATTTTCAGTTGCACTGAGTGAAGTGTGACCTCATTAGCAGACTTTTGTATTGGTGTGTGGTTTTTTTACTCCCTTTCCTTCGGAAAATACCTGCATTCCT
>NW_009647874.1:2145729-2149204 GCF_000708025.1 Charadrius vociferus | reverse complement strand
CATTCCTGCAGCCACGCTTTCTGCTCGCTTTGTCTTTATAAAGGTATACATTGACTATGCTTCTCACGAAAGGTTAAGAGCAGACTCAAAGTAGGTTTTGGAATGGAGGTTTCCATCACCTGTACACTCTCAGTCCTCACAGCTAACTGCAGAGCTATTTAAAAATATCAATACCATGTTTAGGAAGAGCCATGGTCTTGAGGAAACCCTATCCAAACGAGAGCCTGACTCCACAGTAAGATGCCACATGTGTCTGAGTTCTCCTTTCAGTGGAGAGCTCTGATGCAAGTTTAAATCCATATTTCAGCAGGGAGGGTGCATTTTTACAAATCCTGTACAGCCAGTATTCAGTAAATCCCTGCTTCTGCAATCAGAGATGAGCGTCCTTGTGGACCCCTTGAGTGACAGTGAGACCTCATGAATGCATAAGAGCAGGGCAGCACGAAGCTGAGTTCAGGGGGTTTTGTACTTCAGAGCTATTTCTCTACAGACCAGTGCCCATGGAAGTGTCAAAGCTGAAATGATCTAGAACACGGACATAGTAGTCTTTGGGTTTTATGGGTCCACAGATTTGGAATATATTTTTATCAGCTAAGAGCTTTATTTCTTCTTTTCTTTTTGAAATCTTCTGTGAAGGTGACGAAATATGTTGCATGGCTAGTTCTAGCTGCTGAAGTCCTGTATTTCTCCCACGTAACTTGTGCAAGCAAAACACCAGGTCAAGCATGCTAGGAGAGGGTCAGGACGCTAATAGGAGATGAAAACATGAATAGAGGACAAACATTTGTAGTGCAGATTTCCTGGCTCCATATGTAGGCCAGACCTGACCTTTGCAGAGTGTGAGGGGGTGGCTGTATTCCCCAACAGTGCCGTACTGAGTCCGTATGGTAAGCCTGAAAAAAAGGTACCTTCCACAAGTGAAATGGCCGTCGAAGGCTATGTGGCAAAGCCCTGTCCCAAGACGCATCAAAACACTGCATTGAGTGACATTAAACACTGCATCCTATTAACAGTTTCCCCTTACATTTGATTTTGATAGTGGGAAACTGCAATTAAACACTATAACTGCACTAGTTGCACATCAGGTGACTGTTCCTAAGCAAGAATCTACAATTTGCCCCCAACAGACCCTTCTCCTTTGATTATTGGTCAGATGATAATGCAGTTTGTACATTTAATAACAGTTTGGGTATACTGCTAAAAGATGAAGTTATTATAACACTGTGTATTTACAAAAAAAAAAAAAAAAACAACTTTGAAGCTAATATTCAAAAGATTAGAGAAAGGATATCTTTTAATTAATTTCAAACCCTGGATTGAGTATTAAACAGAAACATGAAAGAAAGATTTCCAATTGGAAGGGCTGGTAACTGAAGAGTCTCCACTCTCTTGAGGATTACCATTTCATTTTAAACATTGATTTAAAATAAATGATGGTACAGTCCCCAAGGAAAGATGTATTTCAGTTGTAAACATAAGAGTGATGTATAATAAATGAAATATATAACATTTTCCTTGAGGAGTTTTTTTACTTTATTGTGCAATCATGCTATGGGAATTATTTATACCTTTTAACTTGAGTCTCAGACAAAAGCTATCCGGTATCTTTCCGTAATCAGTTTTTCCTTTATTTATATGCCTGTATTTACATTTTTGAAAATTTGTCTCTGATACCATTTTTTCTTTCACCAACACTTATGAGGGCATTTGATAGACGAGGAAGGTTTACTTTGGATTATCTTCTGAATGCCAAGGGTCTCATACTGGTCCTTACCATGTCCATATGATCTCACCTTAAAGAAAGCCTCATAGTTCCCCATCCCACAGCCAGTTTTCTCACTTATTTCATCCGAGCATGTGCAGCCTTTTGCATCTGTGACTGTGTTTGTCAGCTCTTCGCTCTGTCAGAGTCCTCCCATTTTCCGATTTCTCCTTCCTAAATATTAAGATATATTGTACCCTAGTACTAGGAGAAGCAGCTTTTCCGCTTCATTTGGTTTGTGTCCTGTCAGCATTTAGGTGAACACAGTCATTAATTATGAATAGTTGTTTCAGGACTTCTTCTGGGGATTCTGCTTTTTCTAGGTGTTCCTATTCCACTACATTTTCTTTTCTGGGTTTGGGGTTTTTTTTAGCAAAAAAAAAAAGTGTCAAGTCGGTCAAAAGTTTCATTTAAGCAATTTTCTTTTTAGGGAAAATGTAGGCCCTATCAATTCAGCTCTGGAGATCTGTTTCTAAGGTTTCAGGGCTTACATTAATCCGGCTAAAGGACAAAGACATGTTCAGAGACCTAGCTGTCCAGTCAAGACTCCATCTCCTGATCTTCTAAATCTTGCCTTTCCTGAGAATTTCTTGGCTCTGAGTGTGAAGAGAGAAGCACTCCCCAAGACGGCTGAAGCACATCTTAGGAGGAACTTTGAAAACCAGAACAGGTACTTCTTAATGGGGCCTGATGGTTCCTGTGTAAAAGACCCAGCTAGTAAAGCTAGTGAGGACGTTCAGCTGGGTGATGTCTTCCAACAATTCCTGATTCCTCTGCCCTCTCTTACAGAAGTTCCATATTTTCTGTTTTCAGAAGGCAACTTCTTCTTTATTTTTTGTTATTGTTTGGATACTACTGCATCCCATTGTCCTTATAGAGAATTTTTGGTTCAGAAGTACTTTGGAGGTACATTTAATATGACACAGTGCAATGGAAGGTAAATAAAGAGATAGGAGATGAAGCATATTTCTTAGTTAATTACAATATTAACAAAATAATTATAGTTGTGATGTATTACTCAAGGAATGTCTCACCGTGAAAATTCTTTTGCACACAAAGCCAAGTGTGGAGAGATGCTTTCCTTGAGTTCATCCTACACACCGGGCATTTGGGTACTTGGTAATTTTGGTTCTATGGAGTCCTCAGTGGAGCTAATAGTCTGGGCAAAATGGAAACTCCTTACTGTATTCTCCACACTTAGACCACTAGGCAACAGTATTTTTCATAGTAAAATATGTTGCTGTGTGAAACATTGAGACTATTGGAGCAATAATATTTTCACAGAATGTACGGGTGGGAGTAGAAGTCAGTGGAGCGCAGGTTGCAGACCCTTAATATTTGCCTATCTGAAGACTGTAGCACTCATGAAAGTAAAATGTTGCTTTTGAGGAAACTCTTTCTGACCTGCTTTTTCAGATTTTTCTGTTGACTTGACAGTTGTGTTGGCAGAGGTACTCCCTCAAAGATGAGACGCTCCCTACATACAAAGCCTTCTGAGGGGAGAAAAGAGTTTTATTTTTTATGTCCTTCTCTTGAGTGGAGTTTCAAACAAGTGCATTAACACCCGCCATTCAAATATCAGTAGGTTTAGTGTGTTTGAATGAGCCAGCTTCTTGGATTGATCATGGGGTCAATCAATTGATCAAGGATCCTGTGTGGACCTGAGGTCTCACTTAGGTGAAAGAATCCCAAATTTCAGTGCTTGCTGTAAGA
>NW_009647874.1:2123229-2140729 GCF_000708025.1 Charadrius vociferus | reverse complement strand
CCCATCACCTTATTAGCCAGGCCTCAATCAAATTTGGCTCACTTTGATCCTTTTTTGCCAATCTCTTATGCGTGAGCAGAATTCTTTTGCCCCAAGGCCAGAGGCAGAAGAGCAAGGCAGAAGAGAGAGGAAGAGCTTTTACCTGTTTGTTCTTCATTTGTAGTAATAATTCATATTTCTGAAAGCATGTATTGCTAAGAAAAATTATGCTTTTACTCTTCCTTAATGTGATTTTTCAGGAAAGAATTTTTTTTCAAGTATAAATAAGGAGAACCTATTCAAGGCATTTTTGTTTATTAATAGTCACTTTCTTTCTCTAAAAAAAAAAAAAAAAACACCTCCATAACACCTTGATTGCGTTACTACTTCATATTTGCTTGCATAAATAAACCTGAAGTTTTACTGCAAGAGAGGCAGCTATTTTAAAGATGGCAAAATGTCAGCTCTTGGATGGTTGGTTTCATTTAACAGGGCTCCACATGAATTTATGAACTGTTCCATAACGTCTTCTGCCTGCACCAAATGGCAGACTTTAGGCAGAAACCCAATGTATGTTTAGCTAATGTATAACAAACAGAGTATTTACATGGTCAGTGGACCCTATTAGGTATTAAGAATGGTCTCTTTCTAAATTTATTGTTAATTCCCTTCCGCAACAACCTAAATAAAGTGTTCGCTTCTCAGAGAAAGCTAAAAAAATGTGTGGATCTGTGTGCACGCGTGTATGGGTCTTTCATTTTAAAATGTCTTTAACAAAACTTCTGACAGTTATCTTATTTTCTTTTGCTGCAAGGGTGACAATGTAGTTTAAGATATTGTTTCCTGACTTTAAAGGTGCCTTGTGGTTTTTAAGGATATTTCAGCAGCTAAAGAAATTCTACTGCAGACACAGTGTAACAGTTCATTTCTTAAGCAATAAACGGCAAGCAGGGTGGTGCTGAATAAGCATGCTTATATGGAATTTCTCTTTGAAAAGCCCACTAGTTAGGCCCTATAACACTTCAGTTGATATTTCTACAGTGCAAACACGATAGTGGAAATTAAGTTGCCCCAGCAAATTCAGTTTAGGAGAAATTTGTTATGAATAAAATGCTGCTGCTGGCCTTAGAACATTGAATTTATCCACCAAATAATATCTTAGAAATACCACTTCAGAAGAAATCAGCTCTAAATAATTGATAAATTTGGTTTGTTTAGAAACCTTTTGACCCCTGTAATAGAAAGTAAAAACACATTTCAGTTATTAAAGTCACATATATTCCCTCTGGTAGGGGAAGCTTTTAATTTTAAGCTGGTCTCTGTTGGGGCCATTTGATAAAGCTTGGAAAAACCTTTTCAACTGCTGCTGGTGGATTTGGGTCAGCTTCCCTTGGGAAAATGGCAAAAGATAAATTTGTAGCTTTTCATAACACATAAGAAAACTTCAGAGATTTTAAACATCAAGAACTATTGGAACTGAAAGACAGAGTTTCTCTTTTGTTTCTCCCCCTCCTCCTCCTGCTCCTTCTTCTCTTTTCTTTCCAAAAAGAACTTTAAATTCTCTTGTTGTTTTAATTTATTTTTTTTTTGAACCATGGAGGTTAGAATGTTTTGGCCTCTCTAACTACACTACCCGTGGTCCTTATTAACATAAGATTTATTTTGAGATAGAAACATCATTATGCGGTTTTTGTTTTCAAATGGAGCCATTTCATTCCATTGCTTTCAAAGCCAAGAGCAAAATAAAAAAACCCGTATCACATGTTTTTTTAAAAGTACATTTCTTAAACTTTGCCTCAGTCACTGTTACCAGACCCTTATGTCCACAAATATAAACTGGTCTCTTTTCCTCAGGACACTAATCACAGCTTATGAATGAGGGTGCTGATTCTACTGGGATTGCTAAAACGGATCCAACCATGCCACACTGCTGTTTCACAAGAGGAAAATGAACATGGTTGAGGGAGAAGAAATGTATTTAATGCATATAAAAAAAAAAAAAAAAGACAAAATAATGCTCCATAGTTGAATATTTAAGTAGCCATTTTGCATAAGCCAAATACTTTGCAGGCAACAAGGCAGATCATGCTGCCCCCTGAACCTCAGACCTTCGGGCGTCCCTGCTCATATTTGAAAAGGTTGATGCTGTTCCACGTCCCTTCAATTGCCGTCTCTGAGAAGTACCACCCACAATCTTTGTGGGGTGCACATCCATTTCTTTACATTCACCTGAGACTACCAGATTCACTTCACGTAAACTACTGAACGGCCATCATTCAACAAAAACAACCCCCTCTTTTGCCTGGGCCAAATGAGAGCAAACACCCTAGAAGAGAAAATCTGTGTATTCTCTTACAGTCTTCACAACAATTCAGCCTCTCTCCCCTGTTGTCAGTAAGACCAAAGTCTGATTCCCTGGGATATACTGGTGGGCAGAGAGAGATGCTGGGGCAATAGATGGCTGTGGCAAGCTGAGCTCCTGCTCCTGAATTTCATGGCGGATGTTGCATTGGCACTTTTGAAATTACCTGTTAGTTGAATTTTTTGAAAACCGAACAACTCCCTTGCACGCAAACTGTGAAGACAGCACAGCAACAAACCAGTAGAAGCAAAGTTTTCCTCCTAGCTAACTAGCCTTTCTGGAGCAGCCAGTCATTTCTTCTTGTCGTTTCATGCTTGGTTGCTATTCCCAGTGTAAGACACTTTGTTACACAGACTCAATGGTAAATTATTAAAAGGGTCTCTACTGGGTATCCGTTCATGCAGCCACAAATTATGTGTTCGTGTACCTCTGCCTATTCTTGGCAGGTGCAGTTCCTCTGTGAGTACTTTAGCAATTCAAACACCTGCATTATTTCATTATGTTAGAGCTGTTCTTCAAACAGTTGCACCTACACCCCATTAGCACCCACAGGGGGAGGCCAACCCTTGGTAATTTATGTTGTGAAGGGATTGCCTTCTCGGACAACAAAGATGCCATGCAGGAAGCTAGGCTGTGATTTAACAGCCACTCTGTTCCAGCTTCCCAAATAAACACACTTAGCACACATCTTCATGGTCACTTGGTCCACTTGGATGGGTGAACTGGGCTTCTTCGTATTTACTGCGTGCTCAGTGTTCACACAGGAAATGAGTGGGGAGCCACCGATGTTCAAAATGGTGACAGCATGGAGTATTTTAAGGTGTTTTCCTTGTGCAGGAATGTGACATTGTGAAGGATGTGACATTTTGCATTAGAAAATTTCTTCTCTTTTTTTTCTTTTTTTATTTTATCATTTGTTCCTGTTGATGCTCTTCACCGGATGTCTAATGTTCTGTTTGCACTAAATCAGTGTAGGCTGTTCTTCATCATTTATCTCAGACACAGTCTCACAACTCAACACGTGCTCTGACACGAAGGCGTGCTTCATTGTTGAAGTGTACTATTCAATGCCATCTAATAGTACATTTTGTCCTGCAGTTTTCATCCAGTTGCACTTGATCTTCTAGAAATGTAGGTGACCACCTTGTCTTGTCTTGTCTTTGACTATGGCCTGATGCTACGGGCAGTTCATGTAGTACCTCCACTTCTGTTCATTTTCATTCCTTGGGTTTTTTCCTTTTCTCTTTCCCCACCCTTTTTTTTCTTTTTAGTTCTTCCCCCATTCTTATTCTACTCTCTCTTCCACCCACCTTTTCATAACCTCCAGCACACAGACTACTGCTGGCTGATCCCCTTCCACTGCCTTTCTCATACTTCAGTAGGCTGACTCTTCCCACCTACTGCATCACACAAACTACTGCTGGCTAATTCCTCATCCCTAACGATTGCTAGCAGTATCTTCCCACGCATATGCACCAGCACATATTCACCTGCTAGAAGCCTCTTCATGCTTTTTGTCATCTGACATGCTGAAATATAGTCTGTTTCTGGCCAAAACAATCGGGTGCTTACACTGGTGACAGAAGAAGGAGACAGCATATGCAAAACTCAATCATTACAGTTACCCTGAGTGATTAGCTAGAAGAAAAATCACTATGTAAGCACAAATACCTAAATATTTTTAAGTTTTTATAGAACCTAAAACATGAGTAAAAACATCTGTAAACTGGTTGCCTAATAGCAAAAACCCCCACGTCCCAAGGAAATACAGGTTTTTTTGTGGTTTGGGTTTGTTTTTTTTTTTTTGGGGGGGGGAGGGGGAGGAATCTTGCAATTATTTTTGTCAACAAGCAGTTCATGCTGAATACAAGTTGGGGCAAAAGCCAATCAAGTTCAAACAGGTAGTACCCAACCATTGTGAAATTTGGAATACATTTTACAGAATCCTTTTTAAAACAGTGAAAAGAAAGTGATATGGTTAAGCAGAGAAATTGTTGAGTATACTTACATATTTAACATACTTGATAGTTTCTTCTGCAAGACAGATTTTCCAGAGCACCTGTCTATTGAGTAGCAAAAGAAGAAAGCCACGGTAAAATAATAACTCCAGAATACTGCTGACTATTTTTCACACAAATTCTACTAATTGCAAATGCAAAACGCAAAGTAGATCTACCTTTTCAGTGCTAGAAGTGGGTACTTCCAGCTGACCAGCTACCAGAAGAGGCAAAATTATCCAGAGGATAAAAATGTTGTAGCACCATAATAACAAAATAACCACTTTGACTCTGTGTGAAGAACACCACTGTGTCATTGTAGCTTAAAGTAAGAAATCAGAAATGGTAGCATTATCCCTCATGCTTCTTTACATAATTAGAAAACAGAATCCGAGATGTCTTATCAAAAATAAAACACCCAACATCGAAATCAGCAGTAAATACTGTAAAGCAAATGCAAACAAAGCACTGAAACCTCATGAGATCCATGATCATGTCAGACTAATGTTGGAACAGATTTATTTGAATCAAATGGGAAGGATTACCTCTTGTAATGATTATTTCTTGAGTATTTTTTAAATTGAGCTGTTGAACAACCCATTGCTGCAACAATGTAATGACACATTGAAAATCACAGTTTGCTCATCACAGGATTCCAGATGAGTTAATAGCAGATAATTGCACACATTTCACAAGCATCTCATTTCAACAGTTCTCTTTGATATTTCAATTTTAGTGCACCTTGTAAACTCCAGCTATGTACAGCCAAGTGTGTTGTGAAAATACTCTTTCCAAAGAGAAACGAACGTAAAACGACAAGATTAAAAACAACCTAAACCCCAACAATCCAACCAAAAAGCCTACATTTTGTAGGTTAGAACATTTTTATCAAAAAGGCATAAATGTTAGTGTCAAAATCTAAAAAGCTCTCTGAATAAAAGACATTTAAACCTAAGTTAGTTTCAAAAAACACGTATAAACTGGAAGCAAGGAAACATGGGGACAAAAATGCCGTAACTTATCTGCATTAGCAGCAGAACATTACTGCCAGGAGTTACATCACCAGCACCAAGACTATATACGATCACCATCCTCACTGTTCGTACTATTGGTGAAACATAAGTCCTTAAAGAGTACCCAGGTGGGTGGGTGGTTTTGAAGTTACACAGATGCAGCCTTCTACACCTCATTGACCTTGGCTTCTTGCTGGAAGGAAGACGACAATTCTGGGGCATAATGCATTTTGTTTTAATGTAAACACCTAAAACAAGTTTGCCTTCAGTCAGGTAAATCTCACCCACACTCACCAGCAATACCATCCAGCAGGAGTGACATACAAACCCACGTGCACATACTGCGTCAGAATGCGAATTCACTTTGGCAACTGCATTTGCCATAGGAAAAAGAATTGTTTGGGGAACAAAAGAGACCAGATGATTTGAATGATAGCTACTAACGGTCGTCCTAAATGCCACCTGAGATGTTTCTATTCATGTGTGTGTCATGAATAAGTGTCACAAGTTGGTAATGTCTTCATTTCAGCTGGTTTCATTACCTACATTTCATTTCCAAAAGAGTGGTGATACAGATCTCATGGTATCCACTGCAATTAGCAAAATTGATTTCTGCCCTGTTTATATCCGCAGAGAGGCTGAGCGATCCTCCGAGCAGCGTGGCTTCTGAGCCTCTGCCCTGGTACCAGTGTCTCCGGCTTTATGTCTTTTTAATTGGCAGTAAGAGGTGGGGTAATCATCAGAGCCTCAGTTTATCCGTTTAACACAGCGCCGACACGTGCTCCTGAGCATCGGTGTGGCTGGGGCTTTGTAGCACATTCTTAGCCCTTTCCCTGCTGGAAGCAAACAGCAAGTAGGAGGAGGCATGTTCCTATAAGGCTTGGCACAGTGCTCAGTGCCTCCCCATGCTGCAGAAGACCATCTGAGCTGGAAATCTTTTACAAATGCATTTAGTCATTAGAAACTCAGTTCACATTTTTGTACTACCAGTAATCTCCCTGGAAAGCTGCTGTAGTAAAGGACTGAAGAAACTAGTCTATTTGTTCAAATATAGATATAAGGACCTTTATACGGCACAGGTAAAGATTTCTGCATTAGGTTAAAAACATTTTAAGGTGTGTGCATGAGTCTTTGAACTGCTGCTATTCTGGAGTGAGCTGAAGTGAAGCTAGCAAGAGTCATGTCAACTTTACTCATCAGCTGCCAAGTTCCTGAGAGCATATTTCATTTCAAGAAGCCCCTGTGAGGGTTCAAAAAGTCCCAGAATTCCTATGTCTCAAAGCAAAATATGATTTATCTCTAAATTGGTATAAAACTAAAGCCTGAAATGCCTCTAAAATAGAAAATTATTTTTCACCCAACCCCAGCTATGAAAAGCTTCAGTCAAAGCTGAATATGGTCCTCTTGATATGTGTGTGTGGTCTTCTCCAGAATCTGATGATTGTGAATCCTGGATAAAATTGATACCTGAGCACAGTGACCAGTATAGGTCTATGCTTAAACTGCAAAGAATCAAGTTCTAGCTTTTTGATTTAGGGCAAAGAACATTCTTCTGTAATGTCCTGAGCAGGATCTCTCTGCATAAGTGAAATATTAGGAATGTGCAACACCTTCAGTGACTGAACTCACAAACCACACTAATGATATGGATTGTGAGGCTATCACGAATTCTAGGTAGTTCTTTGAACTTCTTAAATCTTGTAATTTTTTAGCCAAAGAATTACGTATATGAACTAAGATTGACTTCAGTGGATAGCACATGTTATTTCTGAGTATAAGAACATATGGCTTATAAACTGCTAGGTGAAAATAATTACTTGGACTGTAAAATCAACCATTTAAGACTAAAATATCAGCATTTTAGTTGCAGGTGCTAACCTCCTCTTACCCCCTGAATACCTCCACCCTGAATACTGATTTAGACCGGGTCAATTGGAAAATGCAGTATGATCATATGTAACGCACATTTGCATCAGAGTGCATTCATGTAAAAGGGGATAAAGTAGGGTTCAGAAGTATTTCTTAACTCTCAGGTACTAGCTATTGTAGCCTCAGGAAAGTTAATTTAAAGTTAACTCTGCTATAAATTATTTGAACACTCCTTTTTTTCTTATTTCTGGCATCATAAGTTACATGTGAACCTTGAACCTTCTATATTGCAGTGCAGGATGCTACTGCTAGAGTTATCAAGAACTTTAACTGTACAGATGCACATTAGCTGAGGAAGGGTGATTTTGTGTGTGTATGAACAAGCTAAAGGTGGAAACTACAAAGTGTCAAGAAGCAGCCTGGTCTAGCTTAACTTACTCCTACCCCTTGAGCTTGAGATTTTAGGCAGTGGCTTGGGATGGAAGCTGCTCACTTGGGAATTTTTTATAATGCAAGGACCTAGGTGGAATAAGACCACAGACTTGTCCTATTCTTCGCCTGCCTTTCCGTTTTTTTTTGGCCTCATCTCGTCCAGTGTGTCTCTTGGTGCTGGCATTGCCAGTATTTTCCTACCAGTGTTTTCCCAAGAGATAAAAATGAGAGAAGAGCAATGGCAATTTTTGTCACTTTGCATCCTAAATGGAATTTCATGGGACAAAGAGAACACACTTCTGTGGCCCACAGGGATTTCCTCTGCTGAATATCAAACACCTTCTACAAACAACAGAAATGTGAGAGATTCTCAAAATAAAAGGTCATGGGGATTTTCTATAATGGAAAGGCTTTAACGACCTGAATACAGGGTGTTGTTACCAGCTGCCCCTACAATGAATCAGGGAAAATCTTGGTGATGAGCTTCCTCGGTATGTTTTTCTGCAATTCTGTGTAGCGACTAATTTGGGGGATAGTCACCGGAATTGTCCAACTTAAAGTCAGCGAGTGTGGCACACATTTTGTAGCAGCCCTGAAAGCAGAGAAGGAAAATAAGAAAGGAATCAAAGCAGAAAGGGAGATGACCATCGTACTTGAGACGGCTCGATGGCAGCATGCCCAGGCTCATTCTGCACAGGTATCATCCATGTGTCGGACACAGGGAAAGGCATTTGTTTGAGTGCTGGAAAGAGCCCGAATTCCTTATGAGCACAGCAGGGGAGGAACATGGCTGACTAACGATCACTGACTGCCTGAGGCGGTGAATGGCCTGGCAGCTGCAGAGGGAAAGTGGCTCTTCCTCTGCCTACCCCCCACTGCAAAACATGGCATAAACACCTATTTGTGACCAAATTTGGTGTGGAACCTGATCAAGAATGAGTAAGACAGGAGGTCTAGAAAAGGGCAACAGGCACTGTGCCATCCTTGCACCTCCTTGTATCCTCAGAGGTGGGAGCTTCTCCTTTCCAGGGGTGGAAAAGAGCAAGCCCCACAGCTGGACTGGGCTATTACTCTCAGTCCAGAAGTTTGTCTCCTTGAGGGGTTACTAGCACACATGGGAGTAGAATAATATCAAGTCGTTTCAGCATGGGAAGAACATACTAAGGGCAAGTTCCCTTCTGCCCTTCTCTCTCCCGTAGCCCTGGCTCCTTCTAGCTGTCGTCATCCCCATCTGGCCACCTCCATTCTCTTCCCCCACCCACTCCTTTCCCTGAGACTCACAAGCTCCATTTCTTTGCTCTGGTCAGGTGCAATATTTCCGTAGCCTTTATTTCTTTCCTGTTCTGAGCACAGGAAGACATAGGAAGACGAACAGCAGCTGCACTCCATCCATTTTCAGAACAAAGAATTAGACTTTCAGACCTGGAGGAACTGGAGGTGGGGTGTGTGACACATTTGTCTGTGCTCAGGACATGTACCATGGCCACAGGGAGAGGTCTGTTGGCTAGTTCTATCACACAGAAAGACAATGATAATTAATAGGGACTTTGAATATTCAGGAGTATGAAAGTAACATTGCATTTATATATGTTCTTCTGTAGATAAAAAAGAAGCAATATTGTTGGGATGCCTAAGATTTCAAAATCTGACTTCATATTAAGCATGAAACACCTCTTAAAACACATGTTGTGGGTCCAGAAGAATGTGTCTTTCAGTCTTTGAGAAGTATTTAAAATACTCCAGCAGATGAAGGTAAGAAAACATTCATTTCAGCTAGTCTTTCACTTTGATACATGCCGATGAGTACAGAAATGTGAAAATGAAACAACTTAAGAATGTGTAACTCAAATTACATATGAAAATCGTCCATTCGAAGTGTGGATTTAATCATTTTTGTCTTAGTCAGCTCATTCTTTCAAACACCCGTTTCCCATTCCAGGTTACAATACTTACACTGTAGTGTAGATTACTATAATTAACAGGTTAAACACATGAAAACAGTTTTTTCCCCTTGATGTGCCTTTGGATCCTTTATTTTGCTAGCAGTTATACAGTAGAGTCCTTCCTACAAAGGAGAAACAACTGCCACAGGGTTTTGTAATGCTGCTAATGTTCTTTTCTTTCCCTCCAGTAATAACAGTGAGAAATAATTGTCTGTAAATAAAAAAATATAATGGAGAGTATATGTCAGGAAAAGTATGCTAAAAGCTGTATGCATATCATCCATAGGTACAGACTGATTATATTGACTGAGTAGCCAATGCTGGTTTTTATTAAGAAGACACAATGAGAACATTTCTAATCTCATTTTACAGAGAAGTTCTTTTCTGATCCAAAGAAGCCCCTTCAGTTAAAATACAATTTAATTCTACAGAATAAGAAAGAAAATATCCCATAAACGTCTTTTGTGCTGTGATATTTACAGCAAAGATCAACATTGTTCTTACTTTGTTTTCTCCACCAACACATGCCATGTGGCATATCCGTAGATTTATTTATTTTTTAATCATATGTCCTGCTGGTTATAACATAACTTAATGTACCAGCTGCAATTAACAGACTGTCAAAGGATCAACTAACAAGTGCTGATAAGCTTCATTTAACTAATTTGAGGAGTGGAAGTTTGATTTTCTTTTTTTTTTTTTTTTCAGGAAGGTAGCTTGTTTCCTTATTTCCTGTCAAGTGAGCCAACTCCTGTGACCTGTAGTTAAAAGGGCCCTTTGTAATTAAGGCAGTGAGTCTCCAAGTGAACAGTTCTCACAGTAGGAGAAGAGGGGGGGAAAAAAAAAAACAGGAAAAAAAAAAAAGGGAAGGAGGATGCATGACACTGCTTAACTAACTAATCGGAGCTGAGCCAATCCATTTTCCTGCAGGCCAGTCAGTGTACCATGAGCGCACAGAATCTCGCCCTTCATTGGCTTCATGTCCATTTTATGGACCAGCGAGTCTATTAAGATCTTGGTGAGTGGCCCTATTCGAGGGCAGGGCTCTCTCCTCCTCATCTGCCCATAGACTACCAGAAACTGATCAGCCGTGTTATATCAATAACGTTCTCACACCAGGTTGTGTAAATTGATCTTTTACAATTTCTCTCGGTGACAGTCTCTGTAACCAACAAGATAAATCATTCCTCCTGTGGCTTTTTTATTGATTGCTAAGACCTGTATAAAAATTACACTGCTCAAGCTGTGAAGTGAACATCCTCATAAAAGAAGACTTTCTATTTACAATCAAAATACATTTGGGTCCAGATCAAGCACAGATTTACTATCCCAGCACCATAAGAGACCAGAATTTAACTGAGATTCAAAGCACTGACAAAGTAACCCACATAAACTTTTAAAATATGAATGGTGCACTACAACTCCAAGCAAAAAAACAAACAAACAAACAAACAAAAAATCTTCCAAGGTTATAAAGTCTTGTTGAAGTAAAGGCAGTCGTAATAGGAAACCATCTGTTAAAAACACTGATGCAGAAACAGCGCAGCAACACAATCAGCCAGCTTTTTTTTTTTTTTTGCAATTACTTGTACAAACACTAACACAAATTACTTTCTGATACCATTTTATCATCCATGCAAATATATATTTTTTAAATGGAACAATAAGTTTTGAGAGCTCCTTACCTCTTCAGAAAAGAAATATTCTACAACTTTGGAAGATCTGGCAGCAGTAATATCATTCTAGGGAAATTGATTTAAGCTGCTGTGGAGTATTGGCTTTATTGTTTTATTAAAGTAAAAAGTCTAATGGTGTTTGACATAGGCAATCAAATGCATCCATTGTTTTTAGGCAGTATCAACTCCACAATGATTATATTCCTTCCACTTTATACCATCATTTTAACTCTGTTAAAATAGTCACTAACTTCTGGGGTCTTAGTTATTTAAACCTTATGCTAATATTGTTTACATACACAGTTTCAAAGAGAGTTTTTTGAAGCAGGTGGACTTATACTGAACAAAACTGTTAAATGTTAAATTATCAAGTATGATGAAGGAATTAGCAAATGATTCAGAGGGCTAAAGAGTCAGACACCGATTGCATTTCTTATACTGACGCAGCCTGTGGCTTTGGATGAGACACTTGCTAGCCAATACCTCAATTTACCCATCTGTAAAAAGGGTATTATAGGATCGAGAGGAAAAAGGTCATTTCGATATCATATTCATTTAAATCAGCAGAGATACACCCAAGTCAGCCATGTCCTCTGGAAAAGGGTGAAGTTTAAATTAGTGTTTGCAAAGTACTCTGAAACCCTTGATGATGAGACCTGCAAGAATGCAAGCTGTTATTATGATTCTCTGACACAAAAATGAAAGATGCATTCAAGTATTTCATGTTATCAGAAAACTGTGCAGCCATGATTAGTGCTACCTGGGAGAACACTGTATCAATTAGGCTCTCAAAATGAAGTATTTTGTTAAAGGCTCAACATAGTTCCTATAAGGACCAAAAAGTTTTTTTTTTTTCTGTTGATATCAAAGTCTGTGATATAGTGAAACACCTGTGATGCTGGAGAAAAGATAGGCAAAACATTCAAAGCATTTTTTAAAAAGAAATTGTGCATGTGTAACTAGATGTTACATGTTTTGAACTGTTAAGTTCTAAACCAGGCAAAATTATTTAAAATGGCAAAACCATTGGCTATTTTTACTGTTCAGAAACTGGTGGCTCAGTCTTTGCTACAGAGAGAAACCTCAGAAATAAGATGTTGTGCATTAACCTGAAAATTCAGAGTATGAAAATTATGAACTTTTTGCTAATGCTATAGATCTGTCCCTAAGTGGCAGAAGCACTTCTCTATTTGCTCAGTGAGTAAGATGATTTCTCCACTTAAATGGAAAACAAGGCAGACAAGGAGATTTATTTATTTTTTGTTAATAACTATGGTTATGACTGCACTCTTGTTGTCTAGAGAGGGAGCTGACTTCAGGATGAAATCTGTTGGTACCTTTCATTCACTTCTCTGTTCCTCTTCCTTCCTCTCTCTTCTCAAGGCATTTTGAAAGGGGCAGAGTTGAAACAGTGTTTATTAGAAAAACTTGGGAGAAGTCAGTTCAAGGCCCAGGATCCAAAAACAAAGGACTAGTGCAAACAAAGGATTGCCTGTGGACAGTAAAAGTAGTGAAATATAACAATGATGTTAAAGTACATATTTTGTCTATACTTTGGCAAATAACTTGAATTAACCAAATGAGAAGGTTATCTTTTCATTGCTAGCTTTATTAATGTGCTACTCTCTTGTATCTTAATGGTTAACTGATGAAGAAGAGCATCAGCATCATTTGGGATTGAGGGGTTTTGTTTGTTTCCTTTAGGCAAGAATGGAAAATAACTGAAGCCAATTTTTAGCAGCATCCTCTTGATTTCTCTTAATCCTGGACTGTGATGACTCTTCAAGCAGCTCATTGGAAGCAATTGTGGGAAAAAGGCCATTCTCTTTTCAGCTGTTCTTCCAAACCCTAATGAGTTAACAATTGAAATACAGAAAGTTGCTTCAGAGGTCAGGAGAGTATATTCTACACAATGGTCGCAGCATTTGAAACCATGACAGCACTATAAATTGACAAACTAAAGCAGAGCACTTGGTGGTCTGAAGTGGAGAAAAGAACATCAGCCGAGAGCGGTAAAAAGACGAGCCATGAAACCACACAGAAAAAATGAGTGATTTTTTTCAGATCACCTTGTTAGAATTTAGTGTATCGGAGGTCAGACAAGTAGAACAATAATAAGGTCCAAGGTTGAATACCAGTGGGGAAGCTTAACCCAGGAGCTCCAGGTCAACCATAAGTGAATGAGGTAGAATAGTGAAACAGTAGTTGCCCGGGAAGGGAACGCACAAAAGTCAGTGGGTTAAGGGGAGGAGCCCGCCGGTTATCAATTAGACTAAGAGAAAGCCCAGGCTCAAGCACCTGGGATAGAAAAATAATCCCAGTGTGATGAAAAGAGATTTTCTCCTGTGCATGGCTCTTGCTCTCTGGCTATCAAGTTTTGAGAAATTCAAAATGTTGTGGAGCTAATGATCTTAAATCTGTAACAGATGATAAAACACGGGCCAGTTGGATGAGTTTTCCCCGTCTCTTATATGCATATGATAACGTTCTCGTCCCACGCTGGACACTCCGCTGAGATAAAGGAGGCATAAAAATAAAGTTCTTTTAAAAATATGAACAAACTCATGCACGCACGCGCACACACACACACATACATGCACACCCTTGTAAGGGGATGCTTTTTAACTTCTTTTTTTGTCTTTAGAATAGCACAATTCACACCAGTTTTATTTTTAACTTATGAGGAGGAATTTCTCAAGATTTGTGAAGAAAACTGCTTCAAGTGATGGAGTGGAGAATATTTAAGTGACATTTTACAATATAGAATGTATACATATGTGGTTTTGCAAAATGCCTATACAACTCCTCTTCCTATGAACATGCACCACCTAATTGAGTAGGAATTTTGCCATTGATTTCATAGGACCTAGAACAGACCCAAAACAAAGCAGATCATGTCTGATATCCCATAGTTCAGAGTACATAAAAAATATCCAAGCTAAGGTAGCCTTAACTATCCACTAATATGGACATGTGGTTTTTCTGCTACACAGATTTCCATGTATGGATTGTTGTGAGATACAAACAACTATGGTATTACCTTTGTATGCATTTGTGTGCGTGGGGTGGGGGCGAGGGGGGAGTGTGTGCATGTGTCCACACAGCAGAACTTTTGTGCAACATCTACAATATGTAGCTGAAATATCATTCAGGCCTCGTGAGCAGAATGTAGTAAAGGGGCAAGGATGTATAATGTCAGCTAAAGTCAAGATCTATACATACTCTAATTGTAACCCACCACCTTATTTTTCTATTTGTCTGTTCTTAACCTCACATTTCTGAGGAATTATATGGTCCTGGACTGCTGCTAAAACCAGCAAAACTCTTACAGGCAGAGTAAGTCTCACCAGCTGTAGTAAAGCATACAGTACCCCTACTATCCTCTGGTGTGTACGTGCTACTTTTTGGGTTACAAAAGACCCATTGTAAAGGTATTGTGATAACTTTTCAAACTCCTTCCCTTTTGCCTCTCCGAAACATTATTAGTGCAGACAAGGTGAGGACTGACTGCTGAGCACCCAGGCACACCCTGCTCCACAGCCAACCCCTTCCCACCACCACCAAAGAAGATGCAGGGATTACATTGCCAAGTGGCAGCTTTCTGCTTCAAACAAGATGAGTTTTCTGACCTGAAAGCTCCTCCTCCAAAGACCGAAGCAGAGAAGCCCAGAGACAAAATAAAACATTTTTTCATCAAAAGAATGTCAATGGTGGCCCCTGAAAGCTAGCAGGACTGGAATAAAAAATATGGCCTACTTAAAGAAGCTGGGAAAGGGAAAAACTTTAGGAAAGGCACACGTAATCCAGGGACTGCAGTTTTCAAGCTCATGACTGGGTATAGTGCTTGTTTGGGAAAAATAATTTCATATGAAGCTATGGTCTTATTGCATAGGATGCAGGATAGAGGTTGTTACTTCTTCATGAGTTTATTTAAAGATATGGTTTGTCCAAAGGAAAAGATACTTGAATTTGATGTATTTCTCTCCAAATAGTTCTTTTTTTGTTATCATTAGACAGCTAGATCTACATCCTGGTAATTATTGGAGTTCATGCCAGATGTAAGCAGGGCAATCAAGAAAAAAAGCATTAAAATGTCCCTTGCCTTAAGAGAGGAGATCCTTTATAAAATATTCTGCAGAAGCGTGGGTGGCAATAGTTTTTCTTTTGTGTGCAACAGGGGAAGTTGGATTAACTAGCATTAGGATTTAATATGCTTTTCTTAGAGGAAAGTTTGTTTCTTTAACTTCACACAAGGGGGGAAAGTGGTGCACCATTCAGTTTAATGACTATTTTTGCCTTCTTACAGAAAAAGTCAGCTTCAAACTCAAGTTGATAACATCTGTCTGGGATGCTACTCCCAGAAAGACAAGTTATTGTTTGCAGCGTTCCCAAATAGTGTTGCATTTGCCCTCATGAGTCAGTAAAACTACTCTGTATGCATTAAAGCTCATATATTTAAGATTTTTATATTGCAAATAGCCTGAAGTCATCAAGATCAAAGACATAACTGATGATTTAGTAGAGGCAGTTCCATTAACTGAGTCTGCAATGTTACGGTAAACTGAGGTAATAGTGGTAGCTTCATTTGCCAGCAATATGAAACAAAGTTCAGGCCGGCAACCTACCCGTTAGATGCATAGAGTTACCCAAAACTAAACATATCACAGTCTTGGGGAAGGATTTGCATCCACTTCAGATGAAAAGGTGGGTTTCAGTTTAAGGTAAAGACGTCTAAGTGTATATACAGATGTTGACATGTGAGCTAGATGTCCAAGGTCCTGTTGTAGTCCATGAAAATCCACTTAGAAGAAGTCATAGAGTGATTCAGCTCATTCTGGTGCAGACATATGCTCAGCTAAATTGTTCTCCAGGCTCCATCGACTCTACTAACTAGATCTCCATTGATATAATGAGAACTTAGACACCTACCTCACATGTGGACACCTACACCATGGACACCAATTTAAGTTTTTGAGTCTATAGATATATATAGACTGTAGATATAGCCTATATCTACCCACCATTAGATAACTAGGTAGGTTTCTTGGAATAGCTACAAAATCATCTGCATCTGAGCTGGCTTTTCTGTGTTCCCCTGGCAGTCAGTGAGAAAGAATAATCACTTGCAAAGTGAGATTCATCTCACCCTGCAGTAGATACCTGAAATAAGTCAGATGAGTTACACCTTAAAACGTATTATTTTTCACTGAAGATAACAGAAAACTAATTCAGAGGAAGACATCTACATAAGGAGGACAAAGCTGTCCTTAGGTACCAGTCACTGAGAGATGGAGAGATTTAAAGATTTGAAAGAAGATAATGAGGTGACCTTCAGAATTGTTGGTGAGTGTGGTCTCCCAAAGGAAGAGGACACCACTGACATCCCACCTGAACTTTAGCCAGTAGATGGTGGATGTCTGCTGGGGACTCCGATGGGAACAACACCGTGAAGTATTGATAAGCTAAGTAAAAAAGATGAGAAACATAATGTGTCATGGGGAAAGGAAACCTAGTAGAAGGACTTGAGGCAGTGATCCCATGAGCTTGGAAAATAGTTATTGGTGTTGTCTTTTCAACAGACGTAAGTAGGAAACAACAGCAGCTGACAGTGCTTGAAAGGAAAAAAATGCATTTCTCTAGATAAAAGTTAAGGTGAGTTGTAGGTAAGTGATGGAGACAGAGCGAAGGATGCATCTTAGACAAGCATTGCAGAGTCAGCAAAATTCAGGTATGGCCTGGATGGGAGAGATCAGGAATAGATGTGTCACCAACAGCAATAAGCATTACATGTGCAATAACAGACAGGAAAAAAGATTAAGGGACATTTGACTATTCTGTTGTGCCTCTTCTGAGCTGGAGTTCGTGGCTGGACACCCAGAAGGATACGTTAGCCAGTAAAGGTGAAGGGTTTGCTGGGCCAGAAGGCAAATTTGGCAAAAACAGGGATCTCCAAGGCCCAAAACAGAACGAGTAGCTACGTTTATGTTCGCAGAAAAAAAAAAAAAATGTCCAAAGGTAAGAAAAAAAGGGTGGAAAAAGAGAGAAAGGAATAAGGAAAAGAGTCAGGGGATCTTCACACACAAGATGGAGGTGGTGTTGGGGGATCTAAGAATATGTAAGCATACAATGAAGAGATATTAGAGTGTTAAAACAGCTCAAAGGAGAAAAAGCATAGAAAACTAAATAAAAGAAAACAGGCATGTGAAGTTAGACATGAATGAGTTCTGCT
>NW_009647874.1:2096248-2122965 GCF_000708025.1 Charadrius vociferus | reverse complement strand
AAGAGGACAGATGTTCCAAAAAAATAAAAGAAGTACAGGAATATGAGTTGGGCAAAGGCAATCCGGCGATGCAGTGGGAGTGTTTGCTATGACGTGAAATGCTGAGTGCTTCCTTTGAGCTCCTGAAGAAACTGTGTACCTTCAATAAGAAGCACTCAGTTATATGATGGACTCGCCCCATCAGTGGGAAACCCTTGCCTGTCAGATGCAGCTGCCCCTGCAGTTGTGCAAGAGGGATTCCTGACCACAAGAAATGGCAGATGTAACACTTCAGCTCCCCTGCCCCCAGCAGATTTAAATTCTGCAGGTTTGAAATGGGTCTTCAGCAGTTAAAATGTCAATAGACTCTTATCAGAGTCATGCTATTAGCTGTACCTCACTTTCTTATACAGTTAGAAAAACAGTATAAATTGGTTATGCAGATTTATCAGTTTGTTAGACAGCATGACAAGCTCTGGTCATCCTATAGTATCTCTTAGCACATTTTTCCCAGTTGAATGAAGACCAAAATGACTGATTACACCTTTGTTAAAGATTGCGGGGGGGGGGACAGGGGATGGACACTGGGAAACTGTGGGAGTAGGAGTTCATTGAAGTAAATCATGTGTACTCTCTTGTGTTAGTGCAAAGTGGCCAGACAGACAGCACGATCCAGCCTGTCTGTTTTCATAAACCCAGTGAATCCCTGACTGTAGGGTCTAAAGGGCTCCGATTGCCAAAAAAAAAGTGGCTAAAAGACAACAGTTAAAAACTAGAGTATTGGTGTCAGACAACCCTGTTATTCAACTTTCAGCAAGGAAAATATGCAAAGCTCTCACTAGGGAAGAAAGATAGATACAAATACGAGATAAGTTACTATCATGGAGGCCATAATTCCCTCTCCTCACCCATAATAGAAAAGATCAGTTCAGAAGAAAGACTGTACAGTTTTCAAAGATTTTGCAAAGCTGGTGATCCTGGGCAAATCAACACCAACTATGTTGTTTCAAACCACATTTTTTGTACAAAGACAATATTCTTTTGTGGCAGTGCTGGATCGGGTTGATACAATAAGAGGTCTGTGGGAAATAATGTTAATGGCACCACCAATAACTCGTTTCCGAATTCAGTATAGAAAGATGTCTAGAAAGTGGGCAGTCAGAAATGAGGGCATTACCTACCCCCTTTCAAAAAGGGGCAAAAATATATCCTTAGAAAGTTTAGTTCACTCTGGTGAGGGGGTGGAATGATTTTCACCCTTTTCTCATCAACTAGAATGCTTTTCACAGCCAACAAATCACAAGGTACAGTTAGATATAAGACCACTTCTGTAGGAAAATGTGTTCATGTTAAAAATGAATAGAAATTATAGCAACAGAAGAAAATGAAACTTGCAAGCCCAGAGAAATAAAACAACTTGTTATTTATGATAAACAACAGGGGATTGTTGTAGGTCTGAAGCAATCAAAAGAATCTTGCACCACAAAGCAAATCTGAACAAAAATAATAATAATACTTAGAATTCAGACTTTTCATTTATTGAATTGTTTCTGTACAACAAGCTGTACAGAATAACACAATACATACTAATGCTCTGGAATTAGTAATGAAACAACCTAGTTGTAATGGAATATAGAGCTATACAGAACAGAGAGCTGTTATTTTGTTGGTTCGCATGTTTCTTACTCAAATATCTATTGTGTGTACTTTTCTTCTCTGTCCGAAAAGTGTTCCTCACATTAGTTTTTAAGAATATAGGAGTGCATTTAATGATTAACTGGGAGAAATAACTGCTCGATAGTGCATTACCATGTGTGGACCTAAACTGGATCACAGTCTTTTATTTCAGTGCCTTTTCAATTCTCTTTGTTATTATTTTTATGGTATACTCCCCATCCCAAAATCTGACTTCTTCCATGGCTTTTGATTTGTGCCCTTGTTCACACTTGATACATCTGTGAAACTCAAAGGAGTGAATATAGCTCTTTTGCCAGCCCCAATCACAGGCCACAAAGAAATCAGTAATCACTGTCAGATTACTGACTTCTCCCTTATAAAAATTTGCAAACCCTTAACAAACCTTATCTCAGTCTGCTCAAAAGATTCACCATTCCAGTGGTGTACATGTCAGGACACTATTTGGTCTTATTCCCATCTAAGAAAAACACTTTATGTTCGTTGATGCCATCCACAAAATTGAAAACTACTTTCCTTTAAATTCAGGTGCATTTAATACTTAGACTTTCTTGTATTCTTGCAATCAAATAAGAACTCTCCAGAAAGATGGTCTGAAGGCTTTGTTAGGGAAGTATTATTTCTTTTTTTATCCTCAGCTGTAGCACCAGCACAGAAGGAAGAAACATTTTCCTCCAAAAAGTTTAGTTGAGCTTGTGTGCCCAAAGCAGAAAGATTTTTCTTCTTCCTTGAAGAAATTCAACACAGCTTATTATCCTTGGAATAGCTGGAGAAAGGAAAGGAATTACCCTACTGTGTCATTTCAAGTCTGTCAAAATACTTCCCGGCTCTCTCAGGGGACTTATGATCCCTTTCCAGCAACTAACTTCTCCAGCAGAGTCTTCATCATCTTGCCCAATTATTAAGGAACAAACATAAGTACACAGCAAATCTATCTTAAAAGCTGCTCATATGCTAAAATTTGCCTGAGTGAGAAGTGTATCCATGAGTTTAAATAATGAACACCTCTGCAGTGTGCAAAGTCCATCTGAACTGACCTTTGAAGCTTTTGCATTGCAAAGAGCAAAGGGGAAGAAATTCTTTGAACAGATTGTTATAACTTGTTCACCTAAGTCTTTCAAAGACTACTGGACTTTGAAAAAGTGAATTTTATCCACTAAGATAGGTGAATATGAATATGGAAATTTAAGGACACAATATAGATAAAATGGGGAGAAATTAATGCAATAAAATTATACTTATCTCAATTTTATTGAAATGAAATGGAAAGATTTTTGTATATGAAAAGAAGGTACACAATAATACTACAAAAAAATTGAAAAGCTAGAAGAAGCAGAAATTCTCTAGCTACAAAGCATAAGCCATTCACTGGTTGTCTGGAATAAGAAAGAAGAATCAAAAGCTGGATATTTCCGTAAGTGTCTTGTTCATACTTCATTGCACCTTCCTTTGAAGTGTGTGGCTTTGATCACTGTTCACAGGACAGTGGACCAAATGGACTTCCAGTGTGATACAACTTAACATTCCTGTGATCCTGAATGCCGCAGGATTCCTTCATGCTAGAAGACATTCAGCGTGATGGATAAACTTGTGAGACTTTTTAGGAAGCAACAGATATCCTAGATCATTTTGCTCTTTCTCCAAGAACTGTTTTTCTCAGCTCTTGTCCTTCCTTTATATTGTTTTTGATGTGAATAGGCCTTTATCTATTTTTACTGCCCAGGCAAGTAGCCTCACAGAAAAGTTTAGGAAACTGGTGAACAACAGAAAGTTGGTCAGAGAGGAGCTAGCAACAGGTGAGCAAACACCTATAGCTCACAACTCTGATTTCATTCCCAATTCTGCAGCAGGATGGATTACCCCTGGGTTTTTTCTCCAGATTTTACCCAAAAGCCCTATTGGAACATGATCGCATGACTTATACATACTGCAGTAATTGAAGGTTTTATTCAGAACACAGCTGTGCCAGGATAAACCTGGTTCTCATGGGTGTACTTAGGACAAAATTCTGTTATTCCTTCTCTAACCTTACATAAAAGAACTGCAGACCAGGATACATGAGGCTCCAATGACCCTTTGCTGACTAAAAAGTGCATGGCTCAAAGTTATGTTGGTGTGATCCTGTGATTTTCATGGCAATCTTTTGTCCAGGATTATTGCTTTTAATTTGAACTGTTCAAAGTGATTTTTCTCTCTTTCTTTTTGGCACAAACCAGTGTATAGGGAAATGCTTCTGTAAGGAAACAAAATCTCCTTCATTTTGTGGAATCCACAAGACAATGAAGAATATTCAATTATATCCCCTCCAAATACATATTTAATTTCCCATGTTTCCAAAACTGTCTGATAATATTAGACTGTTCCTCTTTCTCACTCTCTATCTGTGTATATGTATGTATTATTTTCTTTTACTCTGAATCTTTCTTTTATACTGAAAAATTGCCCTCACCACTGGAATAACTACTATTATTGTACTTCATGGAACCATTGGCTCTCCTATAAAAGTCCCTCACTCTTCATGACAACTGATTTTGGCCCCAAAATTATTGGACCTAAGCCAAAGTTCTTCACAGTTCGGCAATGTCTGTTCGATTCTTGTCATTCCATCACAGAGATGTTGAGAAGATCGATAGAAAATACTTTATAAAAGTAACCTTTTCCTCACTAAAAGAAGACCACCAGTTTGTTTGTTGAAAAGGAAACATTTTTGCTGAAAATTTCCATACTCCTAAAATGTCTAATTAGTTTCCAACTGAAACATTCATCTTCCAAAAAAAAATGCATTTTGTTTAGTTTCACTCCTCTATCTCTCTCTTTCTTTGCTTTTTTAATAATTTATTTCGTGTTTGTTAAGGAAGGCAATATACTAATAGCGCATACATTATTTTTCGCTCTTCATTTTCCGCTAATTTCTCAAAGATACTCTAGTTTGTAAAGATGTAGCGTGTACAGTTGCCAAGATGGCCCAAGGCTCTTGTCTCACTTCTTGGACATGCATCTTTGCACAACACCATACATTTTTGATGATCAAATAGCAGGATTTTTCAGCCCCACCATTCCTGGAGCCAGTCCTGAAATCCAGCCAGAAACCTCCACTGTTTCAGTAACTTCTAGCTTGCACATTAAGTGATACAGGATGACCGGGTGTCAGGTAGTCCATGCTCTGCTCTAGCAACCCACAGTGTCCTGGGTAAATTTCAATATTCCAGTGTTTGTTTCACTGGCAAGTGAGTCTAGCTGTCTGAAAGGCTGCCTCTCACACTGCAAGATTTTTCTGCTGTAGAAACTAAATCCAGTGAAACACAACTTTCTGGGACCAGAGCCAGGTCACTCTCAGTTCAGTGGCCTTATCTTTGAATTTAGAATTAAGGGCTCATGCATGTCTCCTTTCATGAGAGGCAAACCTCATTCTTTCAGTGATCCATCCCCTCAAATATTGAACTGGTGCTACCAGTAGACTGCATCTTTGCACACATGATGAGATTTTGCTGGCAAAAATTGCTGTAGAGTTTTATTCCTCCTTGACTGAATATCTGTCACTTCCAAACTGATGTTAATTGATGCCTCCTTGCTGTGGTGGTGGGAGTTTCAGAACAGATGTTAATACAGCAATGAGCATGTTAAGGAAATTTAAAATATAAAAAGACTAACTTCTGCTTACAGTCTATATATACTACTGCAGATTTATTGAAAAACAAAATAAAGAATATACTTAGCTGCTGAGGGCGGGGTATGAGATTAACACATTCACTGCGTTTCTCAAACCAAATCTGTATGAATAGATCTAATTCTCTTCCTCCTTAAGTAGTGTTTTACACATACCACGTATCGTTTTTATGCACCAGGTAAGCATCTGGGATAGTAGGGCCTACCGATACACTGTTTTTTAATCTAGCCCTGGCATCCAGCATGAGAGGGACAAGTCAGCTGAACTTAGAAAATATTGCTGTTAAATAATTACACAGTATCTTTAAATTATGGCTTACTGTTTCTGAAAATGACTGTATCATCCATCAAAATATACTGTAGGCTTTTTAAATAAATGTATCATGTAAATGTATTTTGTAAGATTACATGCAAATGCATTTTTTTCATTTGTATTCATATTTAATCGTAAGTCCATTATTTGAGAACCAAGATGGGATAAATCTAAATGTGAAGCTTTTATACTGCCCTGTAAGTTATACAGTATAGTTTAATATTAAGATTTTACTAGACAGTTACACAGTACTCAGTTTTAATATGGAATACTTCATCATGTTCATTATTGCCTATTTAGACTCATGTAAACTGACACTCCTGAAATAAGCAAGCTTTAAAATGTTAATATAAATGTTATGCCTCTTTTAATTGCAATAGACATCTCATTAAGTAATTTAATGCCGATGGGACCTCTTACCAATACACAAAAAAAAAACCCATACTTTGCCCAGCTTTTATATACAGTACAGTATGACAGAAATATTTGTTTCCACAGTGACATTCCTCAGCTTTCCCTTCTCTCTCCATGCCCTGCATGAGGAAGCCCTGACAGCAGGCTGCCTCGGCGGGCTGGCTTAGCTGGTTCAAACTGGAGCGCCTTGAGCAAGGCTGTACCTGCCTGCACGGGATTAACCAGCGGGACCTGTCGGACCCAGCGCCGGACAAACGAGAGCTACCTAGACCATGGCCATGGTGGAATTAGTTCTTCATCTAGGTGGAGAGAAAAACATGCATGACATTTTCATTAGCCTAGAAGGCAGAAACATCTGGTTACTTGGTTCAGCTCATCAGCAGGAGAGCCTGTAGTTGATTAGCCCTTCTCTCAGTAGTAGGCGTTACTACAGTCGGTGGGAATTACTAAACATGGTTTCAGGGGACTGACGTTAATTTGGCTTGCCAAAATAATATGCAATTTTTTAAGGAGTTTGCGTTAATTAGTTGTATAATTTGATGTGATGTGATTGGGTTTGCACAAAGAAAAGCAGAACAGGGTTTGCTATTAGAAGCTGCAGTAGGAGAATCAAGAGGTGGCACTTAAATAGTGCACAGTGTGAATTTGCAGCAGTGAAAGGCCTTAGTTCATGATCTAATTATACAATGGGATTCCCTTTCTCAAAAGCTAGAAGCCTTTTAATTCATATTTTTTCTTTTAAGATGTTTTATTTTGATTCCTGTACTATTAGTTCCTGTGCACCTACTATTTTACCACACATTAAGTCAATTTGGGTATCTCATTTTGGCCTGTTTTGTATAATATCCCACTTTTAGCAGAAAAGGAATATGTAAAATGATAAAATTAGGCAATTTATAGTTTGTATAATTCCTCCCTGCATCTCTCTGCCTGCCTTCTGCTCTTCATTCACTAACTCTTTCACAACTATTATTGGCAATTTAGGCTTCTTTGCTACCTGTGAAATGGTAATCAGTGGTAGCGCTGATGTCAGAATTACAATTTCCGCCAGGCTAACTGATAACTGTGTAGTCTGGGAACTTAGAAACATAGATGAGGTAGTCAACATCCTCTCATTAGAAGAGCTTGCTGTCTGCTGGGTGTTGGAAAAATTTTGGAAGGTTGCACTGAAGGGTATCTGTTGCGGGTTCTGGCTAAATGAAAAGGTTGTTAGGGGTTTTTCCTCAGGATTTCCTGAGTATGGGATTAGACAACTGAAGCAAACCTCAAAAATAACATACCCTTCCATAATTCTCTTTTTTTCTCATCTTTCTTTTCTATTTGGATGGCAGATTCTTTGGGCTGATGGCTATTTCTTCCTCTGTGTTTGTACAGTGCTCTGCAGACTGCATTGCCAGTCCTGGTGGTGGATTCCAGGCGCAGCTCTTATAGACATATCAGTTAATTAACTCACAGCTCTCTCCCGTTCTCTGCCATCCCCCACCTAGTATTTTAACATTTCATGTCACCTACACGAGGAACAGGGGGCAGGAGTTTATTTAACACTATTTCCACAGGGAAGTCTGAAACATATGGTATGAGGTATTAATACTATCCAAATTTAGCTGCATACTTATACAAGAGATTTGCTTCTTTAAGCTGTGTTGTTAACGGCTACTGCTTCATGTCACCCCTGAAGAGACACTATTGCTGTCCATTAATTGTTGGGTGCCAAAAGTTAGGCAGCATGGGCACACCTCAGGAATTCCATTTCTATCCTCCTGCAAGAAAACAGCTTGATAGATATGTTAGAAACTGTCTCTCCACCAGGGATGGCCAAGAAGTAAGCAGAAACTTATTTGCATGTTGCTTGAGAGAGATCCTCTTGGGACTGAGGTTTCCTACAAACTTGCTGGGCAATGGGGAACCTTCTTACACACTGCTGAAAGTTTGCCTGAACCTTGCATGCTGATTTGAAAACTTCTCGGAGATGTTCGCAAATCTCAGAGTTGCCTGTAATCTCCTACAATACAGGTTTTCAATGATACAAGGTTCCCTTATAAATGTTTCACAGAGCTCTCCTCTTCAAGTTTCTAAAAAGAGGCACTGCATAATTTACGGGGTGCTCTGTTCAACATCCAACCCCTGTGAAAAGGCCCTGTAGTTTAGGTATGGCTTCATATACAATAGCAAGTCCACCAAACACAGAAGAGAGAAGAGTCGTAATAGACTCTCTGTCTGAATCATCAAGGCTTGGGAGATATGAGCATAATAGCAGGAAGTTTTTAAGAGCCCAAGGTACAGAAAGACTGGTGTCAAAGGAAGCATGTGTAGTACATCGTGGAGTGGAGTCGGTATTACACATAAATAAGAGGAAAGTGTGCGAGGACAAAAGGCTGTAATTCCATTGAGCAGCTCTAGTAACAGAAAATGAAAAAAAAACCCAAAACAAAACAAAACCCCACAACATTTCACCTGCACAGGCCAGCACTAAGGGTGCCTGGACAGATTTCAGGTAATTGCCATTAGGTTCAGTGAGGTGCCAGTGTCCATCAGTGCGGCTGTCTGCACAAAGCTGAGCTGTCTGTCATGGGATCACCTGAACCCTTCATGGAATTAAAGCCTTATAATGCTCATATGCTTGCTATTTATTTTCTATTTGAATACTAGTTATTACTGAAACCGTATTTGTTTACCTTGAGCCGTCAGTTGGTACATATACAGCAATTTATAGTCAGTCTTTAGACCCTTATGCGCACTACCTGCCATACTGACCAGTATTGCCCATTTCTGTTATGCCCTCAATTACCTACCTCTGACTGTTGTCGCCTGTCTCATGCCTAGCTTTCAAGCTCATGGAGAGTGAACTTCTGTATTGCTTTCAAGCTTTTGCGGAATGAGTTTCTGTATTTTGTTCTGTATTTTCTACTCCATCTATCACAGTGGTGTCCATGACTGGGAATACTAGGGACTACAATAATGCTAATACTGAGCAAGATTGATAGGAGAGAATTAACGCACCTGAGAAACACTAAAAAATAAATTTGCGGTTTTGTTCACTGAGGACACTTCATATAAAAGGATGTTGTAAGGCCAATGGTTTAATTACTTGTAAGCCACTCAGAAACAGTACAGTAAACAGACTTGAAAAGTTCCTCATTATTATCAACTCCTGTGCTATATGTGGATAAATATCTCATATATCAGAAAGATACGCCCCTCAACCCATTATTAATTTACAAAAAAAAAAAAAAAAAGAAAGAAACTTATTTGAGGAAACCTATTGTTTTAGGTCAGGTTGACTTCTACAGTCTCATAGTACAACTACAGAAACATTTATATTGATGCAAAAAGGTTATATCTTTGTTTATTTAATGAAAGGTGGTAGCAATTAATGGAGAACCAGGGCATAAGTCCCATGGTAGTAACTAGGACTGGTTAAGTTAGCCTATACAAATCTACGTTAATTGTAAAAGAACTTTGAGAGAGGTAAATTGGTTCCAGTGAGTATGAAGAACATTTTCAGATTTTACTTGGATACAAAAGAAGAAATAGATATGGAGATTAATTGTGAATTTCCTTTCTTATCAAAACTGCCTTCTCTTTGTTTCCCTCTCTCCTGTCCCCTCCACTTCACCAAGTGATATCAGGACTTAAGCCACCTAATTTTCCTCCTTTGTGGTGAATTACAGAAGTAGCCTGAGAACAATTGCTGAATGAATGGATTTTAAAGTTAGTAGTGGTATCAGTATTGAAGAAGACACAGAACAGACAGCTGAGCCTTACCTAGAACAACACCACTGTCATTTCTTAGGCATCTCCATACACTGCAGTATTCCCATATGAACTTCTAGCCTCATGAAATGCAACAACAGGGTTTTCATCTGAGTCAGCGGCACTAAGATTTCACCTGATGTGTTCACCCAGAATTTTGCTGGAGGGCTTGTTGTATTATCATTTTTGTTCCTGTTACCCAAGTGTATTTTTGTTCTGGAGTGAGTTACAGCTTGGGAGTGCCCAGTCCTGTGAAAGGTACGTTAGTCAGAGGTGCGTAAGTCAAAAACAGCACAACAGAAATCACAAGGAAATCTAGTAGAAGAGAAAGTACTGACATTACAGAACAGTTGCTGTAAATATGCAGATCCCTTTGCTTTATAACCCATGATTTTAAGATACCCCTCATCTTTTGAAACAGGGCTGAATTCTCCATGCTTCATATCATTTCCATATGTGATGATTCCGATTTTTCACTCAGTATAGGTTCAAATAACAGTTTGAGTGGATACTTTCCCCCATTAAAAAAAATCAAGCACAATTAAAACTTGTTGAAACATCTTACTCTAGCAGTTAAATACAAAAGGACAACTTATATTTAAAAAATACTGTCTATGTGTACCTAACTTTAAAACTACCCATTGTCAAATAAGCCATTTATAAGCATTTGAAAATGAGTTACCATTAACACTGAGTTGAAAATTCCTTTTTTTAACCATTTAGCCACCAACTTTTTCCTTAGACTATTTAAAACTGCAGCTCTTTACCTTAAAAATTTCCTAAGTTTTATTCAAGCATCCTCTGATGCTTGGATCTTGAAGAAGACTACAGAACAACATAATGTCATGGCTTTGGACACATCAGTGTCATGGGTTAAGTGCTTTATTTGAGGATCCGCAAAATGTCAAAACAGAGAAACAGTAATGGGCAATATAATTAGACCGTGTCACAAGGTGCTTGCTGAAAGGTGGGAAAATAGTCCATTCACCCTTAACTTTCGTATTACTGACTTCTAAGTAATATGCTGTTTCATCTAGGAGAGGCCAAACATAGATCTGGTATAGAATTGTGCAGTAAGATCTCCAAATTAAACAATTAAGTAATACAATTAAAAAGCTTTTTTTAATAAAAGTTTAAGAGTAATGAGGCAACAAGGATTCACCGTATGGCAACATTTCATTATGAAAGTCAGCTACACAGCGAAACTATCAGTTTTCCCTTGTTGCCTTCCAAGAAAATGCTGTTACTTTCCAGAAGACATTATGCTCAATTAATCCCTAGTGGCATCGAGGGATGCTAGCTGCGCATTCCTCCACCAGAAGCATCCTGTGTACAGCAAAGATGGCAGGCTAATTTGCACAGCTACCCTCCAGCAGGGATTTTGCCATTAGACTGGGTGTAACTCCAAACTCTATATTTACCTCCAACCTTCCCTTCCCTCTACCCCATATGTGATGCTAAGCCATTCGTTTACACGCAAAATCTGATGACATTATGAACTTTCCCTGCTCTTTGGTCTCTTTTCTTCCCTTCCATATGCACTTTTTGCTTTTTTCCCTGCCACCTTTGCAAAACCTGCCGAGCGGGAAGGGTAATTAGCCCTCACTGAGCTTGTGTTCCTGGGGCTAGGTTACCAAGCTGCCTAAGTTAAAACTGACTCCAGCATCTACATGCTACACGCAGTCACTTCTGTCTTCTGACTGCAGTATAGACATAAATTTAGCTCAAGAACTCTTTGGAGGAGGAGGCTGTCTTTTCATTACATGCTCAGTATCCATGATAATGGAACCTGGCTTCTAGTTCAGGGCCTGAAGGCACATCACAATGCAAATAATAGACAATAATGATAATAAAAAGAAAATTTTCATCACAAGAAACTTGACTAGGCTCCTGCATCCTGGGTAAAAGTGTCTATATTTATATAAAGTTTTACAATTTTTGATTTGTGTTCTTAAATACAATGCCAGTTAAGACTAATTCCCTATTTCCCCTGATTTCCATGCAGATTTATTTATGTCTCAGTATTCCAGTGAGTTCCCTTGGCTGATCTTTGAAATGCATGTCTAAAATTACTGTATCATGCCAAATTTAAGCTTATGGAATCTCCACTGCAACAATTGTATCTGGGTAACAAATTGTTTGCTAAATGGAAATGGAAATGATCAACTACGTGGATTATTTCTTGTGATATTCTTGCAATACACTTTCATTCATATGCTGTTAGAGACTTACTGTGACATGTAGCAATGTTTTCAAGATGCCCTACAGCTCCCAAAGGTGTCATCAGGAGAATTAGAGGTCTCGGCAGTTTCTTGATGGGATGGGATTTAAAGTAATATTTGTACATTACTTCCTTGTTTGAATGTTACCCTTAATAGCATATCCAGCTGTATCTTCTTTTCTCTCTTCACTTGTACAGAGATGGGGAGTGCCTAAAAGAGAAGCAGTGGACTTGTGGTAGACTTGCAGTTTTGAAGAACAGATGATTCAGTCACTTTGGCATAGCATCAGCCCTATAGTGACTGCACATGAGCAGGAATAAGTTTTCTTTGGGGTTAATTTTCTACATGCCAGAGTGAGCCAAATTAATGATACAGGCTTTATTTTAGTATTTACGTTACTAATTTGGTTCAAGTCCCTGTTTGGGCCCTATTATGCAGTAAAGATAACTGATTATAGTAAAGAAATAATTTAAGAAAAATCAATAGAAGAGACTTCTATGGCAAAATAATTGTCCATACACAGATATCCAACAACCTAGGGAGAATATGGATAAGTACCCATTTAATCACTTTCACGGAAGTTTATATGCAGATCTGCCCTAGCTGAATTAAATTTTAAGAATAATTTGACAAGATTTTGTTGTAGCATTGTTTACGGTAAATGATCCTGTGGGAATTGATTCTCCATTCAATAACAGCCAAAGATACTGCTGCCACAATTTTATGTAGCCTGTTCACTCGGAGTTTCCTAAAATTCATTGACATGTAGCTCACTGTTGCTGAGGCTACAGCATTTGGACCATTCCCTACCGCTGGCAACCAAGTGCTATTTGCTTTCTTGAGGGTGTGGCAGAATGTGGCTGAGTCTGGGAAGAACACGGTGAGAAAGTACCATCAAAACACTGAGATCAGATGTGCATAAACCACTAGCAAAAACATTAATGTACTACGACTATCTACTATTAATGGAAAAGTAAGCATGTCTTTGTTTCTACCTCATTAGCATGTCATGTCTTCAGGGGCTGATGACAGACCCATCCTTCCTGGATTTTTTGCGTTAGGGGCAAGTCTTTCATCTCAAGAAGGAGGATGCTTCACCTTCTCTAAGCTTGCCAGCCTTCATTCCCACCATCCTCCCAAAGAAAGCCTTTTTTTCTTCTTCCACCTCTTCTCCTGTGAACTTGCCCATCTGTTTCTATTTACTACCAGATTCCCCCCTCCCACACTCCCCATACAGTCGGTGAACCTCACAGTACTCTCCTCCTGCCTCTTCCTCCCCCAGCAGTTTGCCCATGGCAGCTGTCCCTCCTCCTCCTGAGGACCCGTTTCCCCAAGCGAGGGGGCGGCTCGCACTGGGCTTGCTGTCCCTGAGGTTTGTGTGGCGTCCTGCCTCTGGGCTATGAGAGATTCCCAACCGACCCTGCAGCTCTGCCGACTCCCCGTCGCTCCCTGCCACCCACCCACAAGCTCCTCGGATCAAACCCCAGGACACAGAGTGCAGCAACACAGCACATCGAGGCGTCCGTGCTGAGAGATGTCATCAGAGGTAGTGTAAAACTGATGCTGCTTCTCTGGAAGGACATCCCACTCGAGGGCACACATCCACACAAATGCATGGCACGTTCCCAACACAACAGCTCCTTAATGAGTGGATTACTTCTTGCTCCCTCACCTGTTTGTGCATTGGCTACAAGCTGCTCAGAGCAAGATGTTGCTTTCTTAAATGCTTATGCAGTACTTAGTGCAGAGACCCTGCAAAACCAAGGCCACACAGCAATAAAAATGCTAGCAACAGATAATGAATGGGAGACTGCAGAAATAAAGGAAGGAAACAAAACCGGAGCCGACATGATAAATATTGGCAAAATAATAGTAGGGGTCAATCAGGAACTTGCATCCTCCCCTTTCTATCATCACACAAGGGTAAGGAAAGACTGCCTGAAAGTAAAAGCTGATCTTTGGAAACTCATGAAAAAAAAAACATTTCCATCCCCAGCCACAGTGTATAATTAGCTTGTGGTAATAATTGCCCTTGTGTGACACTGAGGCCAAGTACTCTATAACATAGTTACATAGACAGTATAAAATACTTGTAGTTATCTGTTTTGTAAGAGGGATACTAATCCCATGCTTCAGGCTTTAGGTCAGTCTCTCTTAAAAACAAGGAGGAGACCTGATACGCTGGTACTTTCAGAGAGATTGAATATTAGACCTGAAAGACCTATCGTCTGATGCCGCGTGGCATTTTCTGCAGGAAAGAGAGCAAGGAGGAAGCAGAAGGCTGGAGGGCAAAGAGGAAAAGCATGGCAGAAAAAAATAAAAAAGGTCCATCAGAATAAAAAGAGAATAAAATAATGGTAAAGAAAAAGGGTAGAGCTGATCGTTAGGTAAACTCTCTTTTGTTCTGTTCCAGTTTAATGCTTCAGTGGGCCTCTCCAGATTTTTTTAAACACTATGTATTTACCAGTGTTTTATAGAAATACATTTTTGAGGATCATATCATTTGATTTGGAAGTTACCTCCATGGTTTACCAAGATGATTATCAATATACCTGTAAGTCTGATATTGTTCCCAGTTCCATTTACAGTAATATTGATTTATTATTACAATTAATTAATCCTAGAAAGGAATGTCCAGCAATTAGCAATTTGTGAAGATCAGATACCACGTGCTATTGCAGTTAAAGTATGTGTTTTCAAGCCCCCTACTTGTGCATCAGGTGTAAAGACAAAAAATTACCTACTTTAGAAAAAGGCTATTGGAGAAAATATGATTAAAAGGTATCTAATTAATACATAAAGTAGGATGGATAGCAGAAGACTGATGAACCCTTCTAGACAGCATAACAAGATAAACAATTGTTGAAGTTTGAACAACTTTGGTTTAGTTTTGCTTTGGTTTTGTTCCTCGTGTCTTCCAAGGTTCCTCCCCTGCCAGCCAGCCCCCAAGAAAGAAAGAATAACTTATTTAATCCAAAATACTAAGACAAAGTTTATATTTTATATGTTGCTGACCCATCTGAAATTTTAACTGGAAGTAGTCTTACCTGAAAATCTGCACAAAGTGGTACAAAGCTGATCAGTGTTGTTGCATAATATACATTTGCAGTGGAGCTGCAGTGGAGCAATATTTGTTGGACTGTCCTTAGTCCAAGTGAAGTTGATGTCTTTCAAAAATTGCTCCTTTAAAAAAAAAACGTAGCCTAGAAACAGAGTGTCTCCCCAGAAATCAAAAGTATTGATCGTAAGAAAAGTATGTCCACCACTCAGCGCAGTGAGCCACAGTGTAATTTTCAGTTTGTGTTTTCAGTTTAACTGGTAGCTCGCCGTTGTTTTGAGAAAACATAGTAGGGAGTGCCAGTGAAACCTTAAAACAGAAAATGGAGCCTGGGACAGAAATATCCCATGCACACATCCATCTCGTTGAGTTACCTTAGTGCTTCTGAGTTTTGTCTGGTGTTCATGCAAGACAGTAATAATTGCAGCATAAACAAGTAAAGAGCAAATATATCTTTATTTGGGTTACTCAGCTTTCTATCCTACTGTTTTCTCTTTATATTAGCCCCTATTCCATGCCCCAGGGCTCCTTACCAGCTCCTCATTAAGGCATGCACCTTCTTGTGGCTTCCTATCAGCCTCCTGCACTGCAGCAATTAACCCATTATAGTACCAAGTACACGACTGTTGCAGCATTTATTCAGATTCATAATGCTTTCTCATTACATGCCAGTTTTTAAAATTAATTTTGAAGGAAATGAGAGATGTGTTGAAATACGTCAGGTTTTTACCAAAAATAGATCATGCCATACTGTTCTCATAACTTTCTTTCATAAATAATGGAGTTTTTTCAAAGAAAGGAAATACAATAGAGCTCACTCCTGTGGGCATCCGTAAATCATATTATAGGCAGTTGCAGGGGGGGAAGGGTGTTATTTAAACTGAAGAAAGCAGAGATCAGTGGAAGAACTGTAAGGAACTGACTGGAAAAGAGGTGACTGTGGGTTGTGCTGAAACAGGATCTGTTGGGATGGACAGAAATTAGTAGCGGAGTCCTACACAGACTGCTCTTAGGACTGATCATTTCGTAGGGTCATTATTTTCATTAATAACCGCGCTACAGAAAAGGAAGTATGTATGTGCTATTGAAATTTGCTGATTACACAAATCTAGGAAAAGTGACCAATATCAAGTTGTAACAGTGCAAGCAGAGGAAAGGGAAGCAAAGGAATGGGAAGGGACCAGGTGAAATGCAGTATAGCCTGAAGATGGTATACTTCAGAAGACAAATAATGAAGCAGTGGGGTTTAGGCACCCAGTTTGGGTGGATAGCATTGCTTCAGCAGTTGGCTAGAAAGAGAGATACAAGTTAGGTACTTAAACACTTTGGATCACACTTCTCGCTAATGAAAGTTGTCTGTGAGCCTTAGATATAAAACAAAAGTGTGATGAGGGAGAGTTATCTGGCAATGATGGAGTTTTTTTCGGTTTTTGATCGGATGCTGTTGCTCTAGACAAAGTACAGGCACACAGCATACAGCTTGGGTCACCCATGTGCAAGAAAATTAATTCAAACTGGGGCAAGCACCGAGGAGGTGTACTGGGAGGAGGAGGAGAGACTATCTAATAAGGGAGACTAAAAGTGCTTCACTTGTTTACACAAATAAAACAAAGGCTGAGAGGGAACATAACTGTTGTCTATAAATATACAAGGAGGGAGAAGAGCTATTTAAAGGACGATGTTGACATAAGAACAAATGGTTATAAGATGGCCATGAATAAACTCAAACAGGAAATTAGGAGGAAGCGCTGGAATGAAATCCTGGAGCAGCCCTCCAACAAGAGTAGGGGGAGCAAGAAACTTCGCTGGTTCCAGCGTGAAACTTGAGCACTTCATGAAACTAATTATCTGACGTGTGGTTGACAGCAAAAGCTGGGGTTTGAACTTGATGCAGGAGGTCCTTTTAAATCCTATTTCCTACGTTTCCAGGGGAAGCTGATTTAAATCTTTGGCAAGAGATGTCTTAGATGCTGATAACAATAATTAATACCTTACACTCCAGTAATACCCTTCCATCTAAAGACCGCAAAGCACATTGAACACATGTGGGAATTAAACATCTAAATACCCACCTGTGTTGTTACTGTTATTTTGCAGCCAGGAAATGGGATGTCCTGAGCAACTCTTTTTTGGATCACTTGGAAAAATCTGTAAAAATGAAGAATAGACCTCACAGATCTCCTAGTCTTAAGAAAAAAACTATAGTTCTGAAAATTGTCATCATGTTTTCAAGGCTTTTTAATTCCAGAAAATGTATGAATTGTATACAATTGCTTGTACAAAGCTATAAGCCATATGCTGTTTAGCTTAAAATGTCAATGAGCGAGTCAGCAACAACAAGAAAATGAAGGTGTTTGTAAATGTTGCATTTAAAAAGCATTTAGAAAAATGAGAGCGGTCCTGCAAAGATGCATGCATCTTCAAAATCAGAACAATGCCGTATTTCACAGTCATTAAATAACGTGTCACGTAGCTACAAACAAGAATCATATAGCTTGAAGAAATGTTGTTTTCCTCTTGGGGAGTTGGAACAACACCAGTTCCATGTGTGTTAATTCCCACTCTGACTTCCACCGGGAAAGGCGCCAGGGGTGGCGAGGGACGGAAAGCAGTTTCTCCCTGGCTCTGCTCCCTGCCCTGAAACCCTTCCCTCTCAAACCTGCAGAACCCCAGTCGCACTGCTCCAACTTGCAGACAGGCATCCTGCACGCATAAGAGACTGGACATGTTGGTTTGGCTCTTTTCTGAGGGCTTAAAGTCCTCTGACTCGTCCCCACTCTTCCACCTCCACCAAGAAGGGGTAAGTCCCTAAATCCATCTGGTTTCTTACTTGCCACGGGGCTGCTTGCACTATTCTGATCCCTAAGGATTGAAGCACTGCGTATAGAAGTGCATTCAGAGGAAGAGCTGATTTGCACAATTCCCACCTACCAATATCCTCCTGCTTCTTCCAGTGCCATGTCGGCTGCTGGATACAGCCCTTGAACAGAGCAGTAAGGCCGTTGCCCTCTGCGCCTCCAAATTCCTCCCCTCTGCAGCCTCTGCCAGGGCATTTACAAGCCCCGAGCAAAGGGGAGCCACCAGCTGGGCTCCCATGCCCGTGTAGAGCCATACCCCAAAACGACAGAGTCTGCCCAGAAAAATATATATTCCAAGTCAAAGGAAACCACACACATGTAGCTGAGCACAGAAGTTGGCTCCAGCGGTGAGCAGACCCTGTTAAAAGCAGGTGCTTGAAACACGACCAAGTACCTGCCCAGGGTAAACCAGCTCTAAGGCTGAAGGCTGTGGTTCAGCAAATCTGGGGTGGGAAGCAGTGTCATGCTGGGGGCAGGGAAGGATGGGGTAGGCACACAGGGAATTTTTCAGTCATCTGAATACACTCCATATCAAGAAAGGCAGTCATCTTCTAGGTGGCTAAAATTTGCATACGCTTCTTTGTAATTGGCAATGATACAACGGCGCAGAGGACTGATGGTTAGACTGCCCACACCCTTCACCTGCCGCGGCCTCTCCTGTATTCTCCGGTGGACAGCCCACAGACCCTTGTTTTCCCAAAGCTCAAAACAATGAGGCCCTGAGCCTTACAATACCATACAAATAATAAACAAATCATAGGAATTCCCAGACACAAAAAGGCCAGATTCTGCCCATAAAAATGTATGCTCTGTTTAAGTCAAAGGAAATTGCACGTGTGTAGCTGAGCACAGAAGTTGGCTCAAAGCCCACTTGTAACTAAGCCATGCATGTGAGGACAGAATAGAGCCCATTGTCTCTCGAGAGCTTTTTAATTTTTCTTTGTTGTTCTCTAGGACGTGGATTACCTAAACTGAAAAACAGAATTTTTCTCTCATGTAACTTGTCTCTGACAGGTAATATTTTTTTTTAATTTTTTTTTTTTAAATCTGTTAACTCCCACTTTAGATACTGCTGAGAGAAAGTAATGTATGTCTACAGCCTCTTCCTATAAACCTAGCCAAGGGAAGTTTAATCTGCTGTGGATGATGCCTGGAGCAGCTTCTGATCAAGTTCTGCCCCAACTCATTTCATCCAAGACAAAGGGTGAAGGGTTTCCTCCCTCACGTTCCCACACAGCCTTTTCAAGGCCACACTTTTCCACATACGGACTAGAAGACAGACTGCACTAGAAGACAGAGTGGAAAAGTGTCCTTTCCGGCTTTTCTCAGCTTACAATACAGTTTTACTGGCCTTCCCTTGCTTTCTGTCACTGCCCCTTTTTAAGGGTCATCTGAAGAGCAAAGTGAAATATAAAGATTAACATAGTTTCCAACCACATTAACTTTCCAGCAATTTTTCTGCAGAGTCTTAGCACAGTGGTGCCAATTCCTTCCTATTCCTCCCCTCTTACCTCCAGCATTTTCTCCTTGTCTCTCCAGAAGATCTTTGCAGTAACCCAAACAGAAGAAAAGTGACTTGAAGGCTTGTTTCCCTACTTTGCTGGAGAAACATGGTAGCATGAGAAAGATGTTTAGCCTAGAATTTCTTTGTGGTTGCTTCTTCTGCCCTGGGACACACTGGCATATCATCTCAGACCAGCATTTTTAGAAAGATCTGTACATGTCTTTAAGGGTGGTAAGGCACTGGAACAGGTTGCCCAGAGAGGTTGTTGAGGCTCCATCCCCCGAGGTGTTCAAGGCCAGGCTGGACGTGGCCTGGGGCAACCTGGTCTAGTGGGAGGTGCTCCTGTCTATGGCAGAGGGGTTGGAACTCGATGGTCTTCAAGGTCCTTTCCAACCTAAACCATTTTATGATTCTATGATTCTATGTTTTTGATTGGAGAATCTGCCTTGGTTCCAGATAGGGGTCCTAAAATCTAAAGAGGAGCAGGCTGGAAACCTTGAGGAGTGTCCATCTGGCTAGAAGCAACCTAGGACCAAACAAACTCAACAGCCAGTCTTCTAGTCCCTGGCCCCATCTCCTCCTCTCCCAGCCTTGCTACCCACCTGAAAGGACTTCATTGAACAGGCAGAACGGCACCACTGAAAAATAAATCCCCAGCTTGTGTTAACAATCTTCATCTCTCCACTCTCTAACGTCCAAAACCCCAACATCAAAAAAAAGGTGTGTTCATTTTGGTTTCAAAGCAGCTTAAGTAGAGCAGAAGACAATTCAGAAACTTGAGAAAACCTGCAGAAATAAAAAAGCTGCTGATGAGCTGATAATGTATGACTTAAAGCTATTTTACCAGCATTTAATAAGACTGTGGAGGGAAGGAAGCATTGAAAGAGCAGTTGTTTACTTATTATTTTCAACTTCAGCCTTCATTTGATACATATTAGAGGGCTCAAATGCAACCACATTAGCGGCTAGGAGGTGCACTTCGCTGTGAGCTTGTGGGAGGTCTTGTGCTTGAAGACACTGAAGTATTTTGCTTTTAAATGCTCTCTGCTTTCTTTTTTTTTTCAAATAGGAAAAAAAAAGAGTTATGGGATTTAATTAAATTGGTGGTCTGCTGGTTTTTTTCAGTCAGAAGGTAGATGTAAGCTGTCTCCTGTATCCCTCACTCGTCCTCTTCTCCTCCTCTCTCTCCTTCTCCCGTGCAGAAGGTTTTGCTAGGCATGTACATCCATTTCAGAATCTAATCATAGACAACTTAAATCTTTCCAACGTTACCCACATTAGTAATTGCAAAATAATAAACATGACAAAATTCAGATTAATAGGGCATCCTGCGCAACTCGGATGGCGGGGAGAGCCCTCTGGAATTCTAAGCGTAATAGGTCTGTGTTTATTTCTCAACCGACGGCATAATGTGACTGATTTACAAGAGTTTAACTCAAGTGTTAATCTGACAGTGACGAAGAGCTTCTCAGTGGCAGAATCACTTACACTATCATATTAGTTGCCTCCTCTATTAAAGCAGTGTGGTCGATAATTGGAATGCTTTTATGTCTAGTGGTTCTGACAAGGCTCTCTTTAGGTCACATATGGGCGGTCTGGCTTGCTGCACAGCTGAACAGTGGCAAATGATTTAAACTGAGAAAGTATTGTTCTCCTCGTATTATGGAGCAAGGGCAGTTCAAGGAAAGTAAGGCTCTGCACCGGCTACCTGCTGGTGTGTAGTAAAATAAGATGGACATGATACTGGGTTGGGAGTACAATTAAATCTATTTTGCACCAATGTGTTGGTGGACAGATGAGTTTCCACATGGCAGAGCTTTATGATCTTTAAGGTAGACTGAACTAATAGATTGGTGTGGAGCGCACTGAAGTTACTAAGGATGAGAAAGCAAGCAGCAGTACATTTGAACTACAGGTTTCTCATATGCTCCACGTCATGCTGAGTTTTTATAGCTCCTGGCTTTCAAAAAGCCTGTTTCAAAGAGGTTTGCGCTAGACTGGGCATGCAGTTTTGCTCTGCAGATATTGTCGCTACCGATTTAGTGGAATGCAATTAGGAAGCCTAAATTAAGTGGTAATGGAGAACCAGCTCTTGAAACTGGGGTTTCCACGGCAACCACTGCTTACAATACAGCCTTCAGTTAGTTTTCCCACTTTATCTGCAAAATGCACAATTGAGCTTTAAAACAGCTTTGTGCTGAAAAGCGCACTGTAAACAACTGTTTGCAATGAGAGTTTTACACTGTCTTTAAATACAACAAGCTATCAAATAAAATTTACTTGTCCACACTAATAAAAAAAAAAAATCCATGCAGTACAAAACACTAAAGGGTCCAGAAACTTATTATTCATTCTGGAAATTTATATATAATACAAAAATTCAAGATCTTGTGGGTCCTCAATTTGTCTTTTAAGTCTTATCGTTATTGCTCAATTTTAAGACACATAATCCCATATCTCTCAGTAGTGAGAAGAACTGAGCGTTTTCATACAAATATGGCATTTATCGCAATAGCAACACTATATAGTTATAAAGTGCTTTTTGTCTAATGTGAACTAATAAATGTGCATTTTCATCAGACTTGCTTTAACATCTAGCAATCTTTTACAGATTTTTTTTTAATTTTTCCCTTTATAGTGTATTATTATATCCTTCATAGATGCTCATATTTTATGGCAAAGTAACGCTGTGCCGTTTCCGAACTGCTTAACATTCTTGATAGCTTTAGGATCATAGCCCAACTTTTGCATCTTGTCAAATGTAACCACAGGTGATTAAATATGCGTAAAATATGGGAAAGTGGAAAGGATGATGTTAAGGTCATATGTGTAATTTGTATTGACCGCCCTTTTCATGATAACCCCGTCAAACCAAATCTCTAAGCTGAAATTACATATTTGCAACCAATTGTTTCTCCTCTGTTGTACAATCACTAGTCCTGGATTAATACTGTCAAGTGATATGTAAGAGCTGAGATCCTGGCAGTTTTTAATTTTTCTTTTTTTCCCATTTTATGCTTATTTGTTTTAATCAAGACAGAAATCTAGGACAAAACATTGTGTAAACTTCATCGAGGTAATTTCAGAAGACACATCACGCAATTTTGATTTTTGGCCTATCAGCTGTTACAGTACTTTTTTAAGGCAGCATTCTTTGGAAAAAGAGAAAAAAAAACCACTTACGCCACCAAAGGATGGCACAGTGAGGCAAAACACACCTAATTTGTGGCTCAGATGAAGTACAGCAGCCCCAGCACCTCACAGCATTTCGAGGCTGACGCCCTTGTGTGTGTGCGATAGCAGCCACGCCGGGGGGATGCAGGGAGAGAGAAAAAGAGTGTGGGGGTGAAGGCGGTGGGAAGGGGAGAGGAGGGGGAGGCGTGGGTGCCTTCCCTTGGGAGCCTGCTGGTCAGAGGGCTGCATCTTGGCATCCGCAGTTGTGTATAAATCTGGATTTGATACAGTCTCCGCAGACTTTGAACGTGCCAGGCGGGGAAGCTTGCCCTTCACAGTACGGGTGCGCTTTCAGCCGCGGTGATCAGGCTGCGCCTGTTCTGATCTGCTCGAAACAGCCTTTTCAGCACTAACCGAAACCAGAATGGGGATGGGAAGGCTGATTGCAAAGTTCACGTCTCCTCCGCTGTGTGCCGGTGCTAATGGGAGTTTCTCCTGTGATGGGTAGGTTATAAAACACACAGCTGTAGAGACTGCGCAGGGGGAACAAATCAAAGAACTTAGTAATAAAAATGATGTGTGTGCCAATATTATTTAATATTAACTTGTGAAAATTGTTGAAGAAACACATCTTCGTCATATATCAGAATTGGCTCTAAAGCTGAATCAACGGATTAATAGGGTTATTTGTAATGATATTGTCCTCGTAAAGGCTTTATTATTTAGGAATCAGAGTTGGAAATTGTAATTTCTTTAATGATTTTTCATCACATAAATTAGCCTGCCTCAACTCCTCCGTCTAGAAGGCAAGAGGAGAGGTTGAGCTTGTCCCCTTCCTCATTCTTACACAAAATCTGCTCATTTGGACGGATCCCAAATTTTAAAGAAACAAGTTCCTGGAAGAAATGCAGAATGCCAGTGCGCACAAGACTTTCACAGGGCATCTCGTTTCAACACTGACTGCCTGCATTTTATCGGAGTACTAAAGGACACATTGAAATTATTTTGTTCTGGCACCGGCGCGCGTTGTGATGTGTATGCATTCAATTGCACTTGACAAATCTTTGGGGCAAACAAAACGGTCTAATGTAAGGAAATATCTTAGCATATTCCAAAATGACATTTTTAGACCAAACATGTGTTCGATTGATTTGCCTGCTCCAGAGATCACTTTTGAATCCAGGCCAGCGATAAGCAGGGGGGCAGGCTCTCGCTGAAGGCCAGGCGGGTCAGCCGTGCTTCCGCTGGTATTTCCTGCGCCGCAGCGTCCCGTACCTAACTGTACAAATAGCTCCACATGGCACCCGGAGAGCGTGCCAGGGAATTTTATGATCACACGCCAAGTATGGTTGTCAGGTTCCACTCCACTGCTGTGTGTGTATGTGTGTGCTCATATGTGTGTGTGGCGGGAGCTAACTTCAGACTGAGTAATTACCATAATCCAAACAGGGCCTTTACCATCTTATTTGCATTCAGCCAGCAGTGCTGTTTTTATCAGCACCACTACTGAATTGTTGCAAAGTTTTAATTATCTTGACAACTCTCCTTTTTTTTTTATTCATTCCTTTTTTTTTTTTTTCTTTTTCTCCCCCCTTGGGTTATGTTTGGATTTCAGCAGCCATCTCCCTACGGCAGCAATCAGATTTCGGCAATAGGAAGTTTTCTCACTTTTTCTTCTTCTAGTAATAATTTGTAGTATCCCACCTCAAAGGCCACTCAGATTGGGTACAGAGGTGGAGGGAGGTTGTCTTTATTAATTAATGCCTAATATTTTTCACAGCAGAAGTCACTCCAAATGCCTCTTTTTAAATTATATTTGAAGCCCTGGTGTAACTTTACACATGTGTGTAAGCTTGCTGAACTGAAAGAAAACATTTCCTATGCAGAAAGCTAGCCCCTTGCATAAATGTTTGCCAGACTAGAGCTTTAGTTGTCATGTTTTCCCTATTTCCATAATCTTTTGATTTAGGATTAGTATAAAATGTATCATGTCACTTATATTTGCTCTCTCTCAAACACCACGTTTTCAGTATTTCAATGTAAAGTTAGACAAATTCAACCTTGAAATAAGACACCGTTTCCTAGCAGTAAGGGTAATTAAACACTGGAAGAGCTTACCCAGGGAGGAGGTGGACTCACCATAGCTTGGAGTCTTTAAAATGAGATTAGACATCTTTCTGAAAGACATGATTTAATCCGGCTTCTGGAGAAAGATGCTAGCGGATGTATACAGGAGGTCAGACGAGACAACCGCCAAAGTCCCTTTCGACTTCTGAGCCTGTTGGCCTAGAAATCTGTGCTCAGATATGTTTTGGTTCACATTTAAAGATCAGTTATAATACCTACATACAGAAATGGTCTTTTGGGAATATTAAGAAAAAATGTTTTTCAGAATTGTGTTGTCTGCTACAGACAATAAGATTTTGCTTGCTAAGTTTTGCATCGCTTTTACAAGTAGTAAAAATCACAAAGGTTGATGCAGATTAAAATACTCTAGTATGAGATCGTTATGAAGGAATAGAAGGCTGTAAAGCCTAAAGATTCACTAACTGAACAAATGCAAAAATTATTTCTAGGCTGTTGGTTTCTTGGGCACCATAAACATTTTAAAAATAAGCACAATTAATATTTTTCTAACAGTAGAATGCTATGATTGTATTTAGCTTTTCATCTGTTATAAAGTTTATACATCAGATTGCATATAATTGCTATCAAATGGTACGGTAGTATTGTGTTCATCTGAAAGGTAAACAAATTATATTTAACAGTTGTTAGACATTTGTTTTGCTGCAGTTTGGCCTTATGAACACCTTATCTTTGTTTTCCCTTTAAAGGGAAAAAAATTAAAGGTAAGAACCATTAGGGATTTCTCTTTAAATCCAGCAATCTATGCATACTACTAAGAATCAATGCTCTGTAAACTGTCTGGTGTTCTGCAATAAATTCTAGCTTTTATAGACTTTTGCTGGGCCAGGTAGCTGCTAATGCCATAGAAATTGATTATTTGTGGTGTTCTTATCACTGCTTAAAATATCTAATTGCTTTTTCTCCACAGATTTGGATTTGGCTTGCTTGATGCTGGACGATTAATGAAGGAAGCCCTAACTGGACAAATGTTGGTCTCCTGAGACAATGTGTTGTTGATAACAGGTCTGATTTGAGCAAGTCTAGTCAAATTCCATTTTAATAGCATTTAAAGGCACACGCAGAACACATATCACTGTGGTTTAGGCTGGTTTGTTTGGGTTTTAAGTCTGTTGTGCTACCAAAGTTTATTCCCACTAAGTATTAAGCTTTGCAAAGCAGCAAAGACACATATCTGTCAGCTGCAGAGACATGTCTTTTGCCTCAGTATAGCCAGTTTTGTTCAAAATTTGCCTTTATTCTTTCATGCTTATGCAGACTGGGGCATGTAATTCATCACTCTATGACTGTTCCTGTGGAGGAATTACTGCACTCTGATTATTTTGAACCCTAAAAATTATTGATTGAGGTAAAGAAGAGACAAGAAGGTATTGCAATCAGTTCTCAATCTAGTGAGGGCAGCCTTCTTTAAAGGCAGCTAATCCTTATCCTGAAAGCTGTATGCAGTTGCCGCTGCTCCTGTAGGATTTTTCACGTAGCTGTGCCTGTGTCATCGATGTGAAGTTAAGTACGAATCGTTTTCCACTGCACTCCCAAATCAAGATAACCACCAAACATCAAGTCACTATCTTACCGGATCACTGCTTTAAGCGTGAAATTCAGCTCACAGCTCAGTCACGGCTCCAGCTGAGGAGGAAAAAGATCTCCCGTCCCACCAGAATATTGGACTCCAGGATGTTTCCCTTCTGCATTAAGATGAAGCAATGACATGGAGAGTCGGTAGGGTCTAGAGTACTTTCCCCCTTCCAAGAGCTCCCGTTTTCTAGAGACAGGTAAACCAGAGGAAAGAGGGATTTGCATCCATGCACCTTGCACTCCTTCTTTCTTTCTCCCCAAAAGGGGTTATTGAAAGAGAGACTACAGCTAGCTCCCCAAAGGTCTAGGCACTGCACTGCACGTTATTTTTAAGCACCACTTTGCAGAAGTGACTGCAGAC
>NW_009647874.1:2036769-2096202 GCF_000708025.1 Charadrius vociferus | reverse complement strand
AACAGCTGGACAGGGAAAGGCTCAAGCATAAAGGACTGCGCTCCAGCACATATCTGTAATCATAGCCCTTTTCAGGCATGTGGGCTTGGGGCCTGGAGTCCTCTCCTCGGGCTCATGCTTACAATATTTGATTCAAATAAATTAATAACCCCATTCTTGACTTTTGCAGCATTATCACAGTCATAGCAGTGATGCTGTAAACTAGTTTTTTACCTAACACCCTGGTAGTAGTTTAGGCAACGTTTCATGTATGAGGACACCCCAGGTCAGTTCTCCCTTCACCCCAGAACAGTGAGCCTTGTCACTGCCACCTTGCAGGGAGACCCCTTAGCCACAATGCTCTGAATCAGGGTATTCCCTCTCTTTTGGAGACATGCCACACTTTAAGCAACAATTTAAGGTTTATTGGTCTGGAGAAAACAAAAGAGGTGCCATAATTTATTTTTTTTCCTGCTGTTCAGGTAGAAAGTGGTTACCTGGGAGGAACTCATCCCACAAGCCAAGGCATGTTATTGCTTATCTATTTTAGCCAGATTAATGTTAATATAGACTATGCAAAGGCTGCTTTTGTGCACCTATGGATCAATGACTTCTGCATGTTTTTCAAGCTTTTCTATAGAAAGGGCAGGAATGCACTAGAAATGTGTGGTCCTGTGGGGTGGTTACTTCTCAAAGACCTCTCCTCCATGCAATCCTGCAGTGATTCTCCAGCAAAGCGATAGTTGAGAGTTACACGCCTGAGGTCCAGAAGCACTCTCCCTTTCCTCTGGATCAGTATTACTCTGTAAAAGGCACAGTAAGGAAGTCTGTTTCTCAATATTATACCTATTTGACGCTCCTGAAGGTGTGATTAATTAGGTGTGATTAATTAAACCATGAGTCATGACCTTCTTTTTTTCCTGTCACGTTACTTACAAACAAGAGGGCAGTCACTGAAGTTAAACGGTATAGGATAGTAAATTTAGAGGAAATAAAAAGAAATGAGTTGTGTTGCATGTGGTCAACCTATGGGATTTGCTGCTACAGGTGACCATATGATAAATAGAGTTCCTTGGCTGGCAAGAGTAGGTGTTAATGCTATTACCATAACAGATGGGACCAATCCTGTGTTTCTGGGACTTCTGGGTGCACTGGGAAGACAGAAGTGATTCCTGCTTGGCTAATAAAGTAAGAACCAGTGCTCCACATGCTGGGAAGTCAGGCAGGAATGTTATTCTCCACGGACAGCAACACTGCACTATTAGCTTGATCTATGACTTGCCATTTCGTGGTTTGGTTGTTTGTTTATTTGTCTGTCTTTTTAATTCCTCTGGAAAATACTGTACTGACTCTCTCTGTTGACTGAATGACCAGGCTTGGGCAGAAGATATAGCATACTTCTTCTCTGACCTTTATATCAAAATTGATTAACCATAACTCTTTTGCAGAAAAAGATTGACAATAAGATGTGGACGTTCATCTTTAATGAACTCTGGTTACCAAAGTGGAAACCAGCTAACTTTGATGGTGCGACTGACCACATTCTCAGCAATAGCTGAGTATCTACTACTTCTTGAAATGGTAAAGCAATGCTGTATCCATAGATAAGATGAAGAACCACCTGTTGCTCTAGTTGTCTTTTCCTCTCATATCATTGATTGCTTGGGACCTTTTTCATTACTAGCAGCAGCAGGATACGCTGGCTAGTATTTATGCAGTCAGAAATGGCATAACTTAGAATTAGAGCCTGTGTAATACTGTCAAGCACTCAGAATTATTATGTTTATGTATTTTAATCTTTGTAAAGTAAGCAGTCCACTCATAATCTAATTGGTTTTGTTTATTATCATGTTTGCCATTTTACAGAATAGTTCACTGGAAGGTGCCTACTTTATATTGTTCTCACTTCCTAATAAAAGATCTTATTTAAAAGAAGGTTTCTTTTCAATTATGAAAATACTTTTCTGATCTCATTAAGCCCCAAAAAGATGAAGTGTTATTTTTCCTTTTTATTTGTGACAATACAAATTAAACAAACCTATGGCGAACTAATTACCATGGTTTTGGTTTTTGGGGTTTTTTTTAGAGAGAGCAAGCCTGTTAACTGCAAATGTGAAGAGATGAAGCAAAAAACAAAGAGAAGTGTGAAGAGCTTTGCTGCCGTATCGTCTATGACACTGTATCAGCTCCCAGTTTTAGGATCGATGAGTGAATAGGTATGTAAAAGCGACACTGTTATTCTACAAAGAGGGGTTATTTCAAAGGAAATAAAGAAAAGAATAAAAGGCATGTAAATACATTTTCAGACACTATATGATGGCAACATTAGAAAGGGAGCTTCATTTGGTCTTCTTTTAATTTCAGTGGAACAGTACTGTGCAGAAGTCTAGATAATAATGTCCCCGATCTTATCAAGTATTGCCATAGTACTAGTATTGTCATTTTCCCGCTGAGGTTACTCATGTGAGAGAAACCACTCTGTTGTACAAGTTAAAGGTTCACCTTTTGTCTTTCATTTTTGTACTTAAAGCAGATTTGGGCATTTCAATGTCCATGCAAATTGCAGCATCTTTCAGAGTTGTGCACTTTACATTATGTCACTTTGTTAATTGTAGAGGTAGTAGATATCATCACCATTATTTAACCATGAAGGTGCTGATTTTCAAATTCCTTGAAGTTTTAATTATTGTGATTATAACTCAGTACTGCCTCCATGACATTTCATACGCAGAAGCTACATCAGTGCAAACCACTTGGGATAACAGGCAGAAATAAATCACTATTTCTCTGTGCATTCATAGTATACTGGAAATTGAGAGGCTAGGACTTCTTACAGAGAACACCACCCGTTGCTGTTGTTTCCCTCCATGGACATCCATGTTACATTCCCTTCCTCCCTTACATACCAGAACGAGAAAACAATTCCCTCACTAGCAGGGATTCAGTGGTCTTCTTCATCAGGCAAAAGTTTTCGTGCTGTACAAGACTGCTACCTTGGAGAAGATGTGGGGGATGTCTGGAATAGCTGCCCTATCTTCCATTCCTTCATTTACTCAAGGCAAGGGAACACACTTGACCCAGGAGCCATCATCTTCCCTTTCTTCAGGCCTGTCTCTGATTGCCAAATATAGATGTAAGCTGGAGAGTTCAGTCTGCCTGACATCGAGTCTGTCCACATAAAATGGCCTTTGTCACCATTAAGTGCTGGCATTAAATGCCAGAGATGGAGGAGTTTTGGAAACAGCTGAAAACAAACAAACAAACAAACAAACCAACCCAGTAGATTAATTTGCACTTTGCAGACGCTTCTGTTAAAAATAGACAGAAAGGGACTAAATGAGGCAGGAAGACAATCGAACACAGAGGGGAAGAAATGGCAAAAATCAAACATCAAGTATTTCCTTTAACTGCAGTCAGAGAGTGAAATTATATTTGACCAAACAACCAAATCCTCTACAAGAAGTCAGGACTAAGACTGACTTAATATTTGATTTCAGTGCTCTCTGTAAAAAGGAGCCAGTCAGTTATTCTCTCTGTGTTAAATAGCATACTAACATCACTAATAGACCGAGCAGATGGTTTTGTTTTATTGTCTGAACGCTATTTTACTGTAAATATATAAATAGGATATTCATTTGCCTTATACAAGTTCCCAATGTAATTTATAATAAACCAAGTAATTTTGACAGAAAAATGTTGACCAACCCTAGCCTAACACCACCCAGACAATGAGCTCAATGCTGGCACAAATCCCATCCGTTAAAAAAGTCAGTGGTATTACATTTACTTTTACAATTTGAAGGATAAAGACAGAAATGCAAGAGATGGAGCAATAAGAACCATGTGGTCCCTCCTCTTCAAGGGTCTCATCCAGAGCCTATTAAGTTAATGTACATACTCCCTTTGATTTTAATAGGCTTTGCATAAGTCAGAAATTATTGAAAATGAATAGCAGGAAAAAGAATCACTCTGTTTACATTTGTTGGGTTATATCCATAATAAACTTGTAAAAAATGAAAACAGTAGAAAACATTAAAACAGATCCAAATACTAACTTCATTTTAGAACTCAAGATGACCTCATTTCCTGCTCCAACATAACTACGTGATGTCACAAACATCAGAAGATTTTTTCAAAACCTTTACTGAAAACATTCCTGTTCCCGTCATCGAATACTTTGTCTTTCTTTCTTCTTGCAGCTGTTCCTTCTAGAGACACGTATCTTTGGGCAAGCAGTTATGAGTGTCAGGGAGTAGTCTAGAGCACACCACCACCTGGGACACCAAAGGATTACAGATTGCTTTCATGGAAACTGCTGGGTGGGAGGTGGTGGGTCAGAAAAGTGGCCGGCCAAAGCAGAGTGCCCCAGGGATCAGAAGCAAGGCCAAACATCACTCTTCCAAACAAAAAAATCTAAACTAACCTAGATTTTTCGCTCCTAGTTAGAGCAGATAGACTGTATTCTTACAGTGGAATGAGGGTACTTCACAGATAAAATCAAGCATGCAAAAGGACTAGAAGATTAGATCCTAATTCTCCATTTCACCAAAGAAAACTAAGGAAAAGACAGAGTGATTTGCTGGGGCAAGCAGAGCCCTTGGTGGAACCAGATCCCCCGTCCTGTTCAGAGGCTGCCCTTTCCTGCCTGTGATGTGGAAGAAACGTAGCCATTATCAGACACCTGCAAAAGCCCTCTACCTGTTTTTGCTTGAAGTGACAGAGCCCAGAGGACGATGTGCGTGTTCCCCACCAGTCTGTAGGGAGCACGATGTGGCTGATGCAATTCCCGGCTCCAGCACACCTGCAAGGTCTCATTGATCTGCTGCTCGGTGCTCTGAAAACTCAGAAATCTATTATCAGTGTGAGCATGTGCTTATTGATCAGATTACCTGCTTCTGCTCCCTGTGTTTACTTAATTGTGCCAGTGTACCACACACACACGTAAATATGCACACACGTATGCATGTATACAGGCGCACACACACAGGTTATTAGGATGTGTGTATGTTAAAGGCTTTACATATTTTTTTTTGTTTTACAAAGCTGCACATAAATAAAAAGAATGGACCTTCTCCGTGAAACGTGAGCACAGAAACACTCACAAGTGGCCAAGAGCTGCTAAATAATTAATCAATAGAGCAGTGTGGCAGTTTGAAATGTAAATGTGATGGATGAAGGTGTGATGCTTGTCATCAAGCAGAAAATGATGTGACTGGAATGGATAACCCACGGTACCTGCTGACTGGCAAAAGCTTGGACACAAAGATAAAGTAAAGCCATCAGAAAGCAGCCCTGGCAACCCCTAATTCTTGCCTTTGACCCACAATTCGCTTTCATGTCCCTGTCCCAGAAGAGATGTTTAAAAAAATGATGAAGAGAGATCTTGGGGTGGGAAAGGGGAGAGGAAAAAAACTATCTGAAGAAATGCTACCTGACAAGGCTGCGGGCTACATTCTTGAGAACACCTTTCTTTTCTTTATGTTCTCCTTCTCCAGTTAAATAAAAATGCGGCTCCTTTTTTCCCTTTCCTTTCTTCCAAAACTCTCCCGAGCCGTTCCTGCAAGTGGTTCTGTGACTCGGGAGCTGACAACAGCCGCATGCAAAGGAACAAAGAACGAGAGTGACAATTCAGAGTGCACGCAGGTGAGAAAGACACCTTTTACTTATCAAACTAGGCTACAAAAAATGCTCTTTTTACTCAGCGAGCTAGAAATAGAGGTGATCTAACAAGGCACTGATCCAAATTCTTTATTTGTGCTGAGATGTAATGCTAACAGGATTTTTAGGTTGACTAGTAGTCTGTGGCCCTTCCGTTCAAGTAAGGAAGCACTCCTGAGATTTGGAAAGGGGAAAATCCATATAATTACAGTATATTATGTGACAGGAAAATGTATGCTGTGATGGCAAAGGGTAACATAAAATGTCCATCAAAAAATTTGTTTTCAGGGACTTCTTATGCCAGTCGTTGCATTCTCTTTGTGGGGAAACTCAACATGATGGGATTCAACTCATCTCTCCGAATTTGGGAAAAATTAACTTTTGTTTAAAAAAGGCATTTTTTAATCTTTTTTTCTATAGAAATGCAAGCCTGAAAGTAGGATTTAAAAGTTTGATGGCTCTTTCTTCCTGGAAGAAAGAATCCTATTTCTCAGTAAGTACCATTTAGCGGGTTGGCTTTTTTGTCTCTTTTGTTATCAAAAGCCCATTCTTTTCAGAAAGTGAAAAATACTATGGTTTAACATTAGATTTCCAAAATCCTTGAAATATACATTAGCAGATAACACCCACTAAAATTAAAGCTAAATATAGATATATAATAGTGTTTTGGCACACAAAATAGATGTTTTACCATTTCTTAGATGTAAAATATTCTCTTAAAGTCTTCTGGGGTTTTTTAAGACCTCTATGCACATGTTTACCTCTGAAGTGGCCTAAAGAAGCAGCAAATCTCCAGGTGAACTCGCCAGTGTTTTCATACTACAACTGATTATTTTACTTGTCTTTTTGTTGTTTTATTTTTTAATCTTTATGTTACTGCTATACAAGAGGCAGTGAGAATACACACAAGTTTTCATACAAAAATAATAAATGTGCCAAAATGAATTTCAGAAGTCAAGAATTAGAGCTTACACTAAAATAGAACCCTAGTTGTCCCAGCACTATAGTAAATAACCTACTTTTAGTCTGGGACACTGGTGTAACGGCATTGAAAGGAAATCTTTCCTGTAACGCGGCTACCTGGCTTTAAGCAGAGCACCAACTCTCTACGTATACAGGGATTCACCACACTCCACTGAAATATTTCCCATTTAGATTGACAAAACTGTGGGCTGATGTGTAATTCGGCTTGAATTTCTTTTCTGGGGTGTTCTAAGTTGTGTTTTCAGATTTGTACTTTGGGACCTTTCTTCCAGCTCATGTCAAAGCTACCCAGCTGTATATCTTTACCTACATGTCTGGTACATTCATGTTAATTTTCAGTCCTTTTGCACAGCTTCAGGAATGCAATATCATCATAAGCAGGAAACAGACCCTAGAATTTGGAGCAATTTGGGTAAACTAGTCAGTGGGATGGAAGAATGATCCCACACCTAACATCTGGTATGCTTCTGGTAGGAGATGTTCATAGGCTTTGCAGCAGTAAAAAGGAATTTGGTCTAATGGTTCACAGAGGTTGATGCTGAGTGTAAGCAACTGTTGTACTGCAGTACTGTAGCAATATTTATCACTACTAGGACTTCTATTCCCCCATAAACTGCTGTAGAAGTGGAAAAGTGGCCATCCCAGGACTATGTTGTCACGAAGCTCATCGAAGTTCATTTCTGTACCTTCAGTCTGCCTCAGCTACAGAGGGACACGCAACAGAGAAATGACAGATCAGGCTGCAAATGTGCAGCAGTCATCCCCAGCCTCTGGAAAGCAGACCCACCTACTCAGACCAGAGAGAGCTGTGATGCACGCTGTCCTGTGCCCCGTCTGGAGGACCAGCTCACTAGTACTGTAGGACACATCACCACATAAGCTATGCACTATGCTATATAGCCGCCCACATGTAATGTAGAGGTGCCTATCAGCCCAGTAGCCTGAGCACTGGTTCACTGCTTTAGGGATTGTACAGATACACTAGCAACTGGCCACCAGTTTCTAATGTCATAGAAATATAGTGGTACCAACATGACTTTGTTTTCTTCCCCCTTTAAATTTTCTGGGTGCATCGAGGAGAGGAATATAAAAAATGCCCCGACAGAGGCAGATCTGAGAACCCGTGTCTTAACTCCAACAGTGGCCACCAGCAGCTGGCTACAGAAGAGAAGGAGAAAAGGGTGACCTCGTGGCAGAAAGCCCCAGATCGCTCTCCCAGTCTCCAGCAATTGGCAACCCAGGGACTCCCCGAGCTGAAAAATTTGCCTACTTTACTGTAGTGATGGTGGGTAAAATATGCAGCGATGACTCTCCCCTACCAGCGGGCTTTGTTTCACCCCAAGTGTTATGCCAAACTAGTTGTATATCATCATGAAGAATAACTGCATTTCCCCAGAGTTGATTTCCTATGGCACGTTTTACTTAGATACTTTCTCAACACCCTCGCAAATATGCCATAGATCTAAAGCACAATCTCCTTTTCAAAATGAATGGGTCTGATTACAGGCGTATTCATTTTGTAAAAGGTACAAAAGGATACAAATGTGCCTTTCCATCTCATATAATGTCAAAGTAAGACCCTCTTGCCCTTTTATTTCAATCCCCGCAATTTGAAAATAAAAAAAATGACTTGATTATATGTTTTTTACCATTAAGTGTATAATTGCTTTTGTGTTTTGACATTTAATTCCTCTTACCAAAATACATGGTAGGAATTAAAAGTCAAATCTTTTACGTATTTGATGTACAGATCCTTCCATGTATTTCAATGAGAGAAATAGAACAGTGAAACTTTAAAGCAGGTACAGCGCAGCCATCTGAAAATGAAATCACTTTTTATACTGGAAATCTGACTGTGGCCCCAGTTCTGCCCTCCCTTATCTAGGTCGATGGCTTTTTGAAATCACTGGAAGGTCTGAATGAGTCAAAACCAAGCAAAACCTGCAGGACTTGACCTTTAAAATAGAGCTGGGATTATACTCTGCCCTGTCGGGCAGATTTCAAGATTATGGTCCAGTCTGAAAATAACTTTGAAAGCTGTAAAACAGGAGCTGGCCGAGCACTTGACTGTACTGGCCTGGCACAGGATGGCAGTAGTGAGGAACACAGGTCCCAGCACGGGGGGGCAGGAGCAGCCAGGGCACCAGCGGGGTGTCCCATCTGGCCCAAGGCCAACAGGAAGGCTCTGGCGATGCAGCAGAAGTCACACTCTGCAGGCCGGGGAGAAGATGTGGATGCATGCAAGGGGAGCTGGATGTTGCTTATGAATGTTCCATGTGTTTTTTGCCTGCCCTTCATCTGAACTTTTCCCATAAAGTTTTTCCCACTTCGTGCTCTACCCTTCATCAAGAGCAGCACCCGTCTTTCCCTTTTACTGCTCTGCCACTCCTTTTCCTCTCCCTCCTTTTCCTTCTGCCACAGGAACTTCTCTCCTGCTCTCTACTGCATTCTTCCCTCTCTTTTTCATATTTTTCATGTTCCTGCTTTTCTTGGTTTTCTATTTCCCTTTCACTACCTGTGCCCTTTAACTGAAATCTCTCTCACTTCTTTCTTTTCTGTACAGCATGCCAAATTCTTCCTCTTTGTCTTAGTTTCTGTTCATACTCACCCACAATGTATGTGCTGAGATTTCTTTTGGTTGTATTTTCTCCCCCTGCTCACTCCACTGTGATTTACCCCCATCCAGTTAAGTCCTAAAGTGACTAGACCCTACAGCCATAGCCGGGGTTACGTAGTGCCCTAAGATTCAGATTTATGGAGACCAGCACTGTCTGCAAAAGTTTTCTGCAATCCGGGAAGTAGACGCTAGCCGGGAACTCAGACGGACTGAGCTTGGGACAGTCTGAGCCAGGAATGGTGGTGGGAGGCAGTAATGGTAAATGAGAGCTCAGCAATGTGCTTCCCAGTGTTCATATTCTCACCCACAAATTCTGCCATGCCTTCACTATACCCGTTAACAAAAACTGCTACCCTAGGTGTATACGCTCTTGGAGTAAGACTCATGTTGTCTTTCTCCTTTTCCCAAAGCCAGCGACACAATTTTCTTTCTTTCACCTCATGAAAGACATCTTCAATGAAGGTAAAGGGCAATACACAAGGTAATCAAAAAGAGAAGTAAAGGGAGCAGGAAAAAGTTGCATTAGGAAGAAGCAAGTCAGAGAGAGAGAGAGAGAGAGACATGAGTGTATCTCCCCACAACAGCTGTAGTGTCACCATATCTCATGGAGACACACTTAGCTTTCCATAATGAAAGCAGCTATTCTTGCATGGGTGCCAAGTGCACGGATCCTAGAAGTTGTCTCCCGTTGGCCATCACGCGTTTGCACTTTGCGGGAGGATTGAGACAGCTTGAGGCTGCTCCCGCCCAGCCATGGCTTTCGAGGGCTTCCTTTCCCCGCAGCCCCGCTGCATCTTACTGCTGATAGGATTGTGAGAGTGAAGCACTTTTCGGGTATGTGGGAAGGATACGTTTACACACACACGCACGCATACACACGCATGCACTTGCACGTTTTTTCCCCACCGTTGCTTGCACATGCAAAAAATTGTAAATTAAAAACTAAAAAGTAAGGGGAAGCCCCCAACAAGTAGATCGCATAATTGGCCCCAGCCCGTACCCTCAGGAGAGGCAGAAGGTAAGACCTACAAGAAGGAAATGGAGCTCATGCTGGTTTTGCTAAATGAGTAACTGCAAGTAATAAAAGTAGTAGATTTATACCTTTGTGGTCCACTCTTTGATGCAGTCTCTTGATTAGAGCTTAAGATTGGGCATCTAGAATATCTTGAGTTTGTTCTCATGAGTAGCTATTTTACCCACAAGGTGGGTGTCATTTGAAAAATCGGTACCTTTGAAAATCTGTATCTTTGCTGAAGGGCTCTGCTTCACAGTTTCAGGATAGTAATCAACTCAAGGAGATGCTTCAAAGTTAAACACTTTTTTTTTTTTTTTAAATAATCATGCAATCTTGAAATGGGGAGGTGCAAATTATTGCTTTCTTCCAGCTCAGGGTGACCGACATCTTCAACAGGTCACCTTGGATGTTACAGTTCTTCAGAACACACTTGCATACAGACAGGAATATTAACTAATGCTACTTATAGGGGGTTCTCTGTTCACACTGGTTACAGAATTGCTTTAGGGTCATTCGTGCTGCCCTTTAAAATATTTTTTTATGGCAATAATGTCAAACAACTACAGAATTTACTGCTGCTTAGCCTGCAAGGGAGCTGTTTCTCAGAATGGGGAACTTGGAGAAGATGTTTTTGCTCAGCTGGAAGCTTTATGGGGCAGATTTCATCCATGGTCCAGAAGTAAATGTCAGCTCTCTTGAGATTTTGGAACTCGATGTGTGTTCAGCCCCAGAAATCAGGTGGTGAACCAGAACTTCAGACTCTCAGAAACCAAACACTTTGTGCTTCTGAGAGGTTGGGTTTGTTTTTGTTTTTTCTCCATTTTTTGCCTTTTTCTTTAATTTTGATGGATGATGTTTTGTTCTGCAGTGAGTTTTAATGCGTGTCGCTGTGGAACAATTTCAATTGTCGAAAACAACAACAACAAAAAGCAATATTTCAATATTTCTCAAGAAAAGGCTTCAAAGGTTTCAGATCTTTTTAAAATGTTTCTGCTTTATTTTGACGTGGCATAAAAGTTTTGTATGCATTCTCGCATCCGCTATTGTGACAGCTGTATTTAATGAGTGCAAAATGATCAGAAAAACATCCTTTACTGTGGGTTGCCATTGCCAGCAGATGACAGGAGAGAGGCAGTACTGTAATAAGAGAAACGATGAAGTAGTTCATACTGCTACTGATGAGGTATCGCTAACTCAAATGCCTAGGTATGCCTTTTGAAAATAATGCATTGGTCACATTACCTGATAGTTTCATCAGATTTTGTTTCTGAGTGCATTTTGAAATAGACTCGTGCATCCTTAGCCTCGGGTCATGAAGTGGTTGGTTGCGACATATTATTTGTGGATAACACAGTCAGTTTCCCTAAGATAAAGAAGAAAAGGTCCTAGTCTTGTCTATAAATACCGGCCTTTCCATCAAACTGATGCTAAGCATGAAGTACAGATCCACAGATACGCCAGAAATGAAACATTACACAATACGTTTGCTTTCTATTTTATACGCATATTTAATATCAGAGTATTTTAGTCCAAATTGGAGACAGTATAAAAATAAATCTAAATGGATTTGAAAGGCAGGGTATTTCTTTTTTTCAAAGCTTTGTCGTTCCTGACTTCCTCTGGTGACTGTTAGCTTATCGTGCCTTTGTACAGGAGATCTAAGTATTTCATTCTCTCTTGTGTCTCCATATGGTACCATTTCCCAGATAGTCTTCCTTTGGTCACAAGATGACAGTGAGAATGGATTGTCAAACTGGACCACTATGACAATTTACTCTGGGGGAGAAAATCCTGTGGGTCTTTAGAAGCTTTACTGCAAGTTATATTTGATTAACTTATCCTACTACTGACAAATAATTAGGTCAGCAATTAATTTCAAAATGCAAATGTGCTACAGGCCTTCATGTTTTAAGAAATTCCCTTTGTTTTTAGTTTTTATTTGTGTTAAAGCCTTAATGGATTTAGCTGGGTGAAGGAACAAAATTATGTTTTCTAATGCTTTATTTACTAGGTTGAGTTGGACTTTTTTAGCAAATATTGACTGCAAATGTTTGTTCAGAAATGATCATATGTGATGGAATTTAATGGAATAAGAAAACAACAGAGTAATGATGAACCGCTCGTTTAAATATATATATATTTTCACAATTCTGCTGCAAAACATTTATCTACCTTCATGGATTAGGAGCAGAAAGACAAACCAGAGGGTCAGGAGCAGACCATGGTAGCAAAGTCATTAGTACCTGCTTAAGCAGTCTAAGAAACCAGGGTAAATCAGAAAGAAAACATGCTTAATATTGCTACAAGTGTGGCTCAAAGAAACCTATCTACCAGACTATCTCAGGGACTTTATTATTAAACAAACACAGATTAAAGGCTCAGCCCTTCCCAAGAGAAGCCCAAGGGAGTTTTTTGTTGACTTTACGGGAGTGAGGCCCCTAAGTCTAAGTTTTCTGTGATCAAAATCATGCAATTTTTCAGAAAATATTCAAAATGTGCAGCTGTAAACAAACCCAACCAGCTAGCCCGATCTAAAATCTGAATGAATTTACATAGGTGACAGACTTATATTAGAATTCTCTAACAGTTTGTTTGCTTAATTGATTCAAGTCAAGAAGGACAACATCCGCTCTAGAATTGGGTGAGGGTTTTTTTACAAAATTTTTACTGATCTTAAGATGAAGTTTTAAACAGATCATGACAAGCCACATTTTTTAGGCTTAACTATGCAAGTGGTTTTGGATGAAATAATGATAAAGAAAAAAAAAGTCAAATTTGGGGGGGGGGGAGTGCAAAATGGTACTTTTTCACCACTTTTGCTGAAGTGACTAATGTCACTAATTAAATTGGGGGGGGAGGGGAAATCCAGAAAAAAAGGATTAAATTAAATATTGCATTTTTGGGAGTTTCATTTTGGAAGAAAAAAAAACAAAAGGCGAATTGTATGGGGTCAAAATTAAATGTCCCACCTACACAGACAAAGCTTGGTTTCCAATCTCCTCTGAAGGATTACGCCCAGGGCATTCTTTCCATCTTAAGCAGCATCTGAAGAATTTTGAAGGTTTCACCAGGTAGGAGCAGGCGACACAAGGCTGAAGTTTCATTTTGCATGAGGGAGAATCTTTCTTTCTTCCCAGAGCTGAAGGAGAGAAAATAAAAAATGTAACTGGATACAAGAGTGCTAAGCTGTTGGGAGCTCTGCAGGCAGAATTTTTCTTGTAAGATCCAGGCAGTGTTTGTGCTGTTCAAATGAGCACTGGCATAGACCCCGCTAAAGCACCACATTTCAAGAAAGATGCAGCTGCCATCAAGACTGTCCAAAGGAGAGGAATTTTGGGAAATGTGACCTGCAAGAAAACCCGAAGTGGGTTGATTTCATCTTGAGAAAAAGAGAATGAGTGAACATAAACAACAAAGACTTAAAATTTAAAAAAAACTTCTGCAAAGAGGCAGGGAAAAGTTTGTGTTTCAAGTCTACAGCGAAATGACAGAACAACCCTATATTGCAACAAGGGACGTTCAGGTCAGACAAAAACTTCCTGACTGTGAAGTCACTGAAGCTGTGACAGGGATTGTCTGTGGGGAGCCTGGAGTTCCCCTCACTGAAGAGCTTTGCGAATTGACTGGGCAAACTGCTTTCCAAAATAACGTGAATATAGTTTCTGCTTGAAAGTAATACCTTAGCAGTCATTGCATTGATATTTTTAATTGATTTTAAGAAGCTGATGGAAGCCCTACTTTTGTGGTAGTATAAAACAAACTTCTAAATTAACCTAGGGCAAGAAATATCATCACAGCTGCCATTATGAGTGAGAGTAATTGCATACAGCGTCTATCTGCAGAAGCAGGACAGATAGAATGGTCTGCATGACCAAAGGTAAGCTCATTAAAATTAAAAAAAAAAAAAAATAATAAAAGTTTTCAGTGATCAGTAAGCTGGTATTAAATATTATATAATAAAGGAAGTCAATATGCCAGAATTTTATCATGGAAGTTGATTTAGCAGCTTTTAGGATTGGAGTCACTATGACTATGACCAAGCACAGGGGTACGAGGCAAAGCAGTCTCATATTCTGGCCCAACATTGGTATAATAGCAGTTTGGCAGAACGCAACTGGAACAATGCAAGTTTAAGAGAGAATGATTATATCTTCCAGGTAGTATCTGTTTATTTGATGAAAAAAAAAAATGCACATTAATAGAACGCTTCATTCTTAAATTTAAAAAAACTATTAAATGTCTCATAGGTCATATTGTTTAAAACACAAATCTTTTAAATCGGAATGATCTCTGGAGTCATTTGCAAAAGTGTTAAAGTACATACCAAGCTAGGGGGAATATTGTCACACCCCAAAATTAGGACATTTCAAGCTATAATTTATTATTTATTAATGCATTTGTATTTGTTTACATTGAAGCAACAACACTAAATATTCTATCTGCTTTACAAAAGCCTTTTGCTGGATTCCCTTCCCTTGGATGCTTGTGTGCTATCGTTCTCTCTTTGTCTCAAACAGGGAGAGACACATCCCGCCTCATGCAGTCTGTCTTTCCCTCTTTCTGTCATCCTTGGGAACAGCGTGATTTTCCTTATCCTGTAAAATGGTGACTAAGGATTGCCTTATGGGGATCAGAGGGGCATTTCCTTTGGGATTGCCAGGCAATGGCGTAGGCCTGCCGAGTATTTGTTCCTCCTGTCATCCACTCTGAAGGACATAATCCCAAGGAAATCAGTGGGGAGTTTTAATGTGGACTTTGAAGGCCAGATACGCCTAAGAATATAAAGGTGATTAAAAAACAATTCTACTGAAACACTCCTGGCAATCTGGGGCTTTTCTTTGAACAAGAAACCAAAATAAAAATGCCTTGCTGTGTTTTTCGTAAATATCAGATGACAAATCTTAGACTTCTCATGGCACAAAGCACATTTGACATAGGACTGCAAATGATGGTTTGCAACTTCAGGTAAACTTGTTACACTAAATCCTCCCAGTGGTGTCATTTGTATCCCCAGTGTTGTTTTGAAGTAAGCCCAATTCTTTTCTCACGTGGTTTCAACTCCAGTGAGACTTGGTCCTGTGAAAATAAACAGTGGTACCACAACTGCTTTATTTTAAATAAATGGAATTCGCCAGCTTTACAAAAAAAAAAAAAGTTTGACTCAATAAGCTTTTTAAAAAGCCCTTTTATCTAACATTCTGCTTTGATAAATTTTTCTTTTTGCCATAGTATGGCGATGTAAAAGGTCCTTATTTTGTATAACACAGCAGAGGCAGATTCCACAAACTGTCCGGTGCCATCTCGAAGCACGTATCCCACCCACACCCTGCAGCAGCCCCGCAAGCTCTCATTGGGTGTACCCCAGCAGCTCGGGCCCCAGGCACTTGGCATCCCTTTGTTTCAGGGTCCAAAAGCAGACACAGACTCCAAAGGACCTTTCCGAACATGCTCTCAGCAGCATGAGGAGCAAAGGAGTAGCTTATCACTCTTGAAAAATCCCTTCAGCACTGTAAAAATCCCACTGTAAGTGTCATAACCACTTGCTGGCATCAGCATCACTTTTATACCTACCACTGATACCACTGAAGAGTGACAGAGAGAAGAAAGATGTCTTAAATCAGATGGGCAGCTTTGCTTTCTTAAGGAATAGTATAACCACACACAAGAGCCAATCAGCAAAGATGCAAGAGTAGGGAAACAGAGGGGAATTCATTACCTGGAAATCATGCACACTGGTTTGGGAAAGGAAACGAGGGGAGCAGCTCCCTTTCCCTCAGAAAACAAATATTGCAGCATCTGCAGCCTCATAGCAGACAAAAAGATACGAAACTTTGAGAGCCATTATCTCAGCGTTGCTCTCTTCTTTACCACCCAACCCAGGCACCCATGACAACTGAGCCACTTAGAGAATCCCAACCGGCATAAGGGAAAAAAAATAAAAATAAAAAACCAAACCCATACCCCACACTCCCCAGCTGCAGGCATCGTGGAAAAGTGCCTCAGGCCCCAGGCATGTGACTTCACAGAAAAACCTAGAGCCAGCCCTGAGGGGTCTGGTACAGAGAATGAAGTAATGTGACTGCGATTAGAAGGTGTGGAAAACTAGAAGCCCTCTTGTTTTAAGAAGGTGGGTTATCCACCGAGCTTGCTCTACACTTCTTTCAACTGTAATGTGGTGAACAAAGGCTGTCTGTAGAAGATGTTGTATTTCTCTACCCAGCCTATGTCACTTAGAGCTTTTTATGCTAGACTGGTTTTAAAAACTTCAATTTAAACCAACATGAAAGGTCCTTAAACAGTAAATAGCATATTATATCAAAAACAAATAGATTAAAAAGTGAACATCCATAGCCAGTATATTTCTTTCCAGAAGAGTTTCTCTTTCCACACTAACTAAAACTGTAAGACTGGCAGATCTGGGCCAGAGGTTTGTAATGGGCATTTTACTTTTTTTTTTATCTTCCCTCTCCAGTGATAAATAATCAGTTTTATAGAATTGATAAAAAGAGACAAGAATGAAAAGTGAGTATGACACATTTATGAGACGGATTTTTCATCTGTTTCTTAAATACAGCACCTTTATTTCAGATCGTATTAAAAAAAGAGACGGGAGACCCACCCAATTTATGTTATGCTGCAGTAGTGAATACATATGAATATATGGAGTGTAGCCTGGGAGAGCAAGAAAATTCACCACAAATTTCCTGACAAGTTGAAAAAAGTTATGTTATCATTCAAGAGTCATTTATTTAAAAGAGAAAAATAAAAAACAGGCCACATGACTAGAGACAGCAGAGGATAAAAACACGTTGTTTCCAGACAAACCCCCATCAAAGACTTATGACTGGGGATTCTGAAGTCAGAATATCTTCATATTTTCAATTTTCATGGGCACTTTCAAGAAAAGCTGGAGTTCTGCTATATGACTTGCTACACACCTTCCACTACTGACTGATAACAAGAAGTAGCATTAGCAGTATTTTTCCCCCATCGTTCCTCTGAAACTAATGGAGTTGAGGATTTGTTACTTGATCTAATGGCAATAGCTTTCCAATAGACATGCACAGAATCATTGATTAGTTTGTCCTCTCCTTGTTTGCGTTGGAACACTGTTCAATTTACACCAATTAAAGAATGCTTGGTTTGTGTATTGAAGAATAATTAAGGGATGGAATTCCCTATAGGCTACTAAAAATGACGTCTGACTGGAATGGTGATTACAGCATGAAGGCAGCATTAGTATTTAAATAGTTTGACTGCTATATAAAATCATTACAGCATCTCACCATGAAAAAGAGCATTAGTTAATTTTGCCTATAACAAAATTAGTTGTATGTATTTGCATGGTCACTTTAAGTAAATCTGACAAGCCTAATCTTAAAGCAAGCGTTCCAAGTTTGGTGGAAGGAGCAGATAGAGCACTGTAATTGTCATGATAGACATATACATAATCTTCAACCAAAACACAAAGATGCACAAATGAATAGCACAGCTTTGCCAGAGATGTTCAAATAAAATTTAAACATTAAAAACACACTGGCTGCTGAAACTGAAAATCCAAGGGTAACTGGCATGTTAATTATACAACAATCAACCTTTCACAAACTGTAAACACACAAGAAATCTGTATTTGTCCATCCCTGTGGTTCTCCAACTTTTATCACCCTTTCCAGCACTGAATGGAACAAGGCATTACGGAAACCAAACAGGCACAGTGGAAGGAGACACCTTTGCGAGAAGGACTCCCTTATGAAATATCCCAAAGAATTAAAACAAGTGAAGTAGCCTAGCACATCCATGCAACGCTTCCTTAGATAAGCTTGTTTCTTTCTTTGGAGTACAAAGTGGAGGAAAGATTCATTCTTGAACATACATTTGAGGAAAGAGGCTTTTTATTCCTCTATTTAACTTTCTCCTATGCATATTAAATTTTATCTCCTAGGCTTAGATTATGGTACCTACAATAACGATCTTTCCAAAATGTGACAGTAGCATTACTGTAACATAAACTGCTCTGGGCCATTCCTGGAGTGTATTTACCTTCCCATAACCTACTTAAATATAGGGTATTTGTTTTACTAAACTTAGATACTGTAGTATATTTTATAAGGTCATCCGCCTGCTTCAAGACCTCACATTGCAGCTACTATCCTTCCTATGAGAATTTATGCAGTTCCGCTTAAAGGTTGTCAACACCCTCTTTAATTCATTAAAGGGTTCTCTGTGAAGGAACATAAGACTTTTCCATTTAAGCCTCTAAGGGGAATGAGACTTATTAGCATGTCTACATTGTGCAATGCACAACTGTGTTAAAGATGCCTGAGCTCCCAAGCCCAAGTTCCAAATGAGGTGATACATCTGCACAGCACAATATACCCTTATTTGTGTGGCCCAGCACCCCTGGCCAGTCTGCAGCACCTCTTTGCAGATCAAACTAGTCTTTGGCGCCACGCTGTTCTCATGACCATGCCTGGTTCTACAGCTCGTTCATGGATATCTTCAGTACACTGTATTCCACTGCATGGATCTGCCCTAAAATTAGGTTTGGGACAGTACACTTCATCAGGGAGTACAACCACTGACTTTCCATGGGGTTTTGTTCCAACATTTAAAAAGTCTTCTGTTCTGGCTTTTGTTTTCATGTTGCAAAAGTAGTTCTCGCTTCTGTACCAGACCTCCCATTGGGATCTCCCACTATAATCTGCCTGACTAGACCTTGGGCTTTCAGGAGTGAGACTAACGCTTCCTTTCAATGAATAATCTTCTTTTGCAGCAGGGCTGATATAAGGGTGTATTCTTCCCTCCACCCACAAGAAGAATGTCCATTAATTTCAATAGAAACTCTCCATGCAGAAAAGGGAGAACTGTGCCCTGGGGAACATTCATGGAAGATTAATGGTGAGGAGAGAAAAGTGATACAGTACAGGCAGAACAAAATCAGAACCCACCACACAAATAAAACTGGACAAGGGTTCATTTTTTAAAAGTCAGTCAGAACGGCAGGAAGGCTTTGAAAAAATCAGGGCTGTTTCAGTGCACTTTTGCATACATTGGCTTTCAGGAGACATGAATAGAAACCTAACAGTAACTCTTTTTTCATACCTCCTTTCACAGGTCTCACTGGCAAAGAAGGATTTAGCACTTAATTCCTGTACTTTTATGTGGCAAATTAGGAATTTGCACCTTAAAAGGAAATTGCTTTTCAAACTTCCATAAATTCTGGATTTTATTTTTTTTAATGGTGGAAAACATTCCCTACCTTCATCCCAACACGTAATAAATAGCACTCTCCATTACTTCTCCTCGGAAAGGTGTAGGAAAGTAGACCTGGCCAAAGAGAGGTGTTTATCATTCCTTCTGAGAGGCTAAGGGTCTAGAGCGTGTCCTTAACCATTTTGTCTCCTCAGCCCTCTTTAGTTTGAACTCACACATTGCTTTTTTCATCAAAATCAAGTGCCTGTTGAGGAAAATATTTAACTTGAGGCTTGGTTATTTGATGAAGTAAGGCCCACTGGCATTGAATAGCCCAGACCAAAACTGGGATATGAATAGAATTGCAATGTGTTTTATTTTTCAGTTTAACATCAGCTAAAAGTAAAATCCCTATACCATTTTTGCCATGATTTTAGGTAACGACTGGTTGGTTTGCAACTGCACCGGGTCAGGAGGAGGATGACAAGGCAGACTGGCACAGCACAAGAATGTGCAAACGACAGTGGTCGGTGACTCTTTGGGAGGAAAAACAAGGTATGGCTGGTTCTGCTGACCCCAACACAAGGTCCCTTCTCTGGGAGTCTGGAGGGTGAGGCGGTGGCCATTAGAGTGGGATGAAGGACATGATCAAAGCACCTCTAAAGTGTTTTTCTTCCTGAAGACAAGGCAAGACTGAAAGATTAGGAAGTGTGACCCTGTGAAGAAGCTTACTCTCACAATGTGGCACAACGCTGGCAACCATGCCTGTCAGCAAAACATCCTCCATTCTGACTGTCCATGCCCAAATGAAGATAAAGCTTACCAAAAGGTTAGTACGCATCCTGACTTGATTTGAGTCATTTTTGGCCCGGTTTCTTCCTCTCTGCACTTCCTAGAACAACAAAAAGCCAGAGGCAGGTGTTGGGACGGCACTGTTTTTTCTCATTTAGTCTGTGAGGCACCGTAAAAAACAATCAATGACCATGGAGCATGCTCTGGATTTGTCTGAGCATAAGTGACTCAAATACTAACATGTGAACTTAGTAAAGTTAGAGTCTGTGGAGTGGAGATAAATTACAGCAGCAATTGAAGTTGAATGTGATATAGAAATCCAACCAGCAGAAGACTGTCTGGAAACAATTATTCAGAAAGCTGCTGACCCTCTATTTCTTTAAAGAGTTAAACATTTGGATTGGTTAACTGGCAGCCACAATAATAGGCATATGCTCTAATCTTTGATCCGTAGCTGAATTTGCAACTCTTTGTATGAGAAGCAGATCACATAGATTTGCATATTTTTAAGGATCTACAGGGAGAAACAGAAGAACAAAAACTGCTCTTCCAAGATGCCACTTTAAGATCACACAGAGTGTCATGGGTCCCCCCAACTACACTAATCTTCAGAGCCAGTTGCAAGACTCTCAGATTTTATAAATGGCCCTAAACTGTGACATTCATATCTGAAGTTGAATGAAAATTCCTCCTAGAACAGAGGCAAGGTCACATCGTAACTCTTCACAAAGGTATGTACATCTGTCATTAAGATCTCTTTTCCACATCCAAATTTGTGTCAGAACTTTCCTAAAATCTGAATGAGTCCAGAGTTAATAGGTAAATTAGAAAATGTTTTGTGACCAAATGAGAAACTCTTATCCAGACTCAAATGCGTGAGCGAGTAACAGATTTCTGCCAAGGTCTTGACATCATCTTAGTTTTGGCAGAATTTTCCAGTGTAGATGAAAATTCGGCAGACACAAGACAACCATGAATCACCCCACTGGTAGAATGGACACTAACCAAACTTAATTTTGTTTGTGTTCAAGGTCCATTTCTTGCACATGTCTGTTTTCAACACCAGCTAAAAGATGTTTACTAATTACTCATTTTGCATCAACAATCGTGCCTACACCACAGATTTCGTTCACTTGGTTGTATCCCCCCGGCAAGTAGTTCCTCCTGACAGAAGTGAGCAGCATATTGAGTACTGTGGAGTGATGAGACAATCATTCCTGCAAATGTTCTCAATTGTGGGATGTTTTAACATGGTCCTTACTCGATTTGAAAGAAACCCCTGCCACTTTACAATAAGCTTTCTATCCTGGTTCACCTACACAACACTGTTTGATACCCACAAAGAAGAAGATGATAGTGGTTATTTGTTATTTGCCTATGGATACTTCCTACACATCCCAAACAAAGATATGGATTGCTGCATGGCACTATGCATTTATGCGCAAGGAAAGCAGTGCAAAGAAGGCACTCTCCAAAAAATGATTTGTCTAGCTTTCTTATAGTTCCATGTAGTAAGCCATATGGGGGCATGGTGGAATGGTGGAGAAGGTAGACTAGGAGCCTGATTGACACAGGAGGCAATGCTTCCAGGCACTGTCTGCCTTGCCCTGTGGGCAGGCAAGACTCTGTAAAGTCCTGGCAAAAATCCCATTAAGAGTAGAGGAAGGTAATGCACCTTCCTGGATGAAGTGTAGTAAGCAGGTGAGGTCATGCAACGGTATTCAAAAAGCTTCTTTTGAGAGTCATCAGACCATCAACAGGCCAACCAGAACCTGAGCCAGCAACCATGGCTTCAGTATCTTAAACATGGAGGGAGGGAATAGAGAAAGAGCATAGCATACAATTTTTAGTGAGAAAAATTAATTGGTGATGTAGAGATTTTGAGAAGGAACCAGCCTGGGTCCTGAAAGTGCACACATTCCATGGGTTAAGCAGACTCCAAATGTAACCCAAAACCCAAGGCTAAGCTTTGCTACCTTTTGCACCTTGCCAACAGCATTAGCAGTAAGAGGTGCTCTTCTGTCACCAGTATGGCCATGTAACTGGCTTTTCAAACTCTGGAAGTGTGATGAAATTAAAGGTCCAAGACTTGCTTTGCTTCTTTATTAGGATTGTTATCTTCCTTTTACTAATGAGAGCAGATATTTTTCTTTCTGTGTTTTGTATACCTTTGGGTGTGCCATCCTAAAGGTCTTTGAAACATTTTTGATCTCTCAGAAACTTACTTTTAGGGGCTTGTGTAACCTGCTTGTTTTGTGGGAAGGAAGGGCGCAAAAACGGAGAAACAGAAATTGCTTTAAGTGCTATAGAGTATGATTTCAATTACTTCACTTAGTTATTGCTAACCATATTTTCTAAATATCCACACATTATATTTGTTCTGGCCATTGAGATGATAATTTCGAACTGATTTGGAAATGTATTGTGATTTTTTTTTTCAATTTAATATTATAACTGTACAAAATTGGTTATATCAGTTAGAAGAAACATCTTAAAAGTTGCCCCTCTACAGTTTATTCCCTGTATTTGAACTTTGTACTGCACTTCAATGCCATTCGCTGAGATTTTGCCTATGCACTGTTAACTGGGATCCTAGCATATCACTACATTCAGTCAAAATGTTGAAAGATGAAGTGAGAACCACTATAGGTGATGAAAATGAGACCAAGAAAGTAGCATCTCTCTACACTGTGTAAAGCAGAAAATTGAAAATCATTTCAGTAAAACCAGATTAGAAGTGGGATGTTTGGGAGGCATCATCATTATTGTGGAGCACAGTAAAAGAAAAAATATAAATATCAAATCAGAACACTAAATTAACTTAAATTAAAAATGTCAATGAACCAAGACATTAACATAATGATAATGTCACCTTAGTGGTTTGATCTAAGGCAATTGACTACGTTCCTTCTGTAGTCAAGAGAGAGAAAGAGAGACTCCACCAGTAACAGAGACCTATTTTACTATGGCCATCTGAGATACCATCCTAAAATGGCCACATGGAATAGTTGAACTGAGTGAGATCTGGAGGTGCCACCCTCAGCAGACGAAGAAGGAATAGAGTCACCTGGGACTAGACAGCTAATTCTAAGACTGCTACAACAAGTTGTAATGAATCCTGCCCTGTATGTGAATTCCCAAACTTTAGGAAATTAAGATCCCAATTAATTTCTAAGGTTTTTTTCATTTTTGTAAACAGATGTGCTAGGGATGAGCATGCCTGTTTGTATCTCAACATAGATTTCTTAGACCGGACTTTGACTGAGAGCTCTGGTATTATGGATCTTGGGACATATTCAACATCAACCTAGAGAGTCTAGGAAGTTCAGGTCTTTTGTCTGTTCCCAAAATCCAATGAGAAAGTAGAGCTGCTTGGTGTCAGATTTTTCCTCTTCAGTTGAATTAAGAAATTAGTGAAATAAGGATACCCATCACCCTTGCTGAAAGCTAGGACAACCTCAACAACAGTGGAAACACTTTTCTCATTGATGGATGAAAACATGGAATTTGTTTCAGATACAGTTGCCATATCTGTGCCTTAGGTGATTATAGTTAATATAGATCTCATATCCATCTCATATCAAAGGGATATTTGTCTGTGTCTCAGATCGGGTATACATATATTTACTGACTGCAATACAAATTAAACTAGTATCTGGGGTCTGATTCAATAAAGTGACCAAGTAATGGTCATCAAAGTTCATTGAAATAAGTTTTGTGTCACAAACCTCAGTAGTGTTTGCAAACACATGTTTTTGTAAAACTGACTTTTTTTTTGAAACATCTGGACTGAGGGCCAGCCTACACTGCTCAGAGAATAAAACAGGACATGGAGAATATTTGCCCCATTTCTGATGTTCTGGTTCTGCCCTTCACAAATGTTAAAGACTGGGTTGGCCATACAGCAGTTTATGTCTTTCTTATAACAGAAAAGGAGTGGGAGGAAACAGAAATAAAGACATACAAAAGAAAGAGGGGGAAAGAGGAAGGAATGCTGCAGCCCTCTGGCTTCTCTTTATGAAAGGTAAAAGGCCAAAGGGCCGTTAACTTGGCAGAGGGCCAGGCCACAGGCTAGGATATGGGCCCCGCTTCTCTTGGCTTCTTCTTCCCTCAGCCTGCCCCTCTGCCGTGACATGCCGGGGGGGGCCTCTTGCTGTAGCGTTGGAGGAGGGGGCTCCTGCTGGACCAGCTCCTCACCTGAGTATCTTCCTAGGGACAGTGCCAATTAGCATCAGCAAGGGTTTAACCCACCTGAGACAAGTGTCATGAGGAGGAATGCTATTGGGCTTAATAAGCCAACCAAATAAGATGTGATGAGAGTGGCTGCAGTAATGCGCAGAGATATCCTTCAGCGGAGCAGTGAGAGAATGCCAGCTGAGAGCCAAGCCTCACCTGTTGGTGAATATAAATCTTGGGCTGGGTTATGCACCAAAACACCCCAGAGATCCCCACGAATCCGTATAAAGTGGGTCAGGAGAAAAGTGCAACAAGCTAGCAGAGGAGTTAAATGAATCTCTTGCATCATGTCTGCTGCTGCGAGTTGTGTAGAAATTCCTGTGCCAAAGGCACTTTGCAAAGAAAATCAGAGTGTGGCCTTTATACAGATTGAAGTCTCTAAGGAGGAAGTTGTAGAGTAACTTGAGAAACTCAAGTGCAGTAAATCACCACAAGCGGATGATGTTCATCTGGGAGTTCTGAGGGGAAATAAAGTGAGAAAAAGCCAAGATACTGACAAGGGGATGCCTTCTTCCCTTGAAAAATGCAGCAGCACAAGAAGGCTGGGAAGGCCTATTATGTTGCCTGTCTTCAAAAGGAGATGAGGAAAATCCTGGGAATTGCAAAGCTTTGAAGTTTACCACAGTTTTAGGGAGCCCATGAAACTGGTTCTGAACAGAAGTTCAAGAGAGAGTTTGTTGGACAGGAACACCCCATGAGGGTGTTCTTCGGTGTCTCAAACCTCCAAGGCTGATATAGGGGGAAAAGTACCTCCCTGGAGGATCGGAGTTCGTTGTGAAAACAGTGGAACAGTGTTCAGAGGCAGAGTGGGATAACAGGGACTTCTCAGAGGAAGGTGACCAAATGTTCAAAAGTTTTTGCAGGGGTCACTTATAAGCAATCGTCACAGAGGATGTTAAGAAACAAAACTGAGAGAAATACCTTGAAGATTATTTGTTCCTGGAATGAACTACAAATCAGTCCAGAGGAAGTGAATATGGGAAGCATTCCTCTTTGTAGTGAGGGGAAAGGTGAACACCCAGTAGTGGGTATTAAGACTAGTGTCATAACAAATAAACGAGTCTGAATCCCAAATCTTAATGCACTCAAATGAGCGTATCCAGAATTCATCCCAGATCTGGATCCAAGTCACACATGTGGTTCCCATCTTAAAAGAGGACAAATCAGTTCCTGGATTCAAACTCCTTGAGCTCTGAGGTTTGAATATTCCATATCCAAAGACTATAGCTCCAGCCTACATGACAGTTACATATGAAATATGGGGGGTGGGAGGAATGCACGTGTACACATAGCATGCAAAGGAAGCAATTAAATGTAAACTCAAAACAATTTAAGAAGTGATTCATGGCAGAAAGCGCTCTGATGTAGAGATCGCATTACGTGAGTTTTTGCTCTTGACATTAACTTGCTGCAGCAAGCTGAAAGGGCAGATTACGACTAATAGGACAGTGGGAATTTTGCTAGGTTTGGTGATCCTGCTTATAATCAAACATTTTTAGTTATCTGGATTTATATGGCTTCTTACCCTTTCAGTTTCTCTCCTGGTTTTTTTTCAGTTTCTGCAGGCCCAGTGCACTGAAGGCAAAGCTACTTCAGTTTTAATTCACTCTGTCTCTTTTGAATTCATTAGATTTTGAAAGCTTTCAAAGGAAGTCAGAGGTAGGAATTAGACAAAATATAGAAAGTGGGACATTTCTGCCTGGCTTGTATGCTTTCAGCATCTAAAAAGAAAGCTTTTTTTTTTAAGCAAACTGTAGGAGGGCTTGTAAAAATAGATATTTACATTTACATACTGGGACAGATCCTCAGCTGCCATGGAGCAGTATTGCTCCATCTTCTTGAAGAGAACTAACCCTGACCACCACAGCTGAGAACCTGCCTCTCATGCATGTACATATATCTATGAAATATATTTAGGCTTCTGTATTTTTCCGAATGTACAGAAGCTGCTTCTTCCTCCAGGTGCTTTTGCCTGTGCAGTAAGTTGTGGGAGTTAAAGCTCCTCTGTTTTGAACTGAGGGTAGTGTCTTCAGGGAGGCAGGGTGAGGAGGAAGGGTGAAGTGCAAGGAGAAGGACACGTGCACCAAGGAACCGGCGTGAACAGAAAATCCCAGAGAAGAAGGTTGGGGAGAGAAACAGGAAAGAAAACGATGTCCCACACAGCCATGCTGTGGTCTAAGGGCATTACTTCTTTACAGCAACTGAAAACCAAGCAACATCTGCATTCACAACAATGGGGAGTTAAACTGTGACTGAGCGGCGACCATCACTTTTGGAAAACACCTCAGGTGTTTCCTGCTAGATAGCAGGAATAGCAGGAGACGTGCTATTGATAGCAAGGTGGAGAAAAAGCAGTTCTGCACTCAGCTGTGCTGTTGCTGGAGTCATGTAACACAGGACAGAGAGTACGTGTCACATCAGATAGTGCTAATAGGTGCCAACAGCCACCTTCACTCCTTCCCCCTCAGTCTCTCCCCTCGTGCGAGTCGGGTGAATATGGATGTGGAACAACTGTGTATTGCTGCGTGCTTCTGCCCACACAGTGGGACCCTGGTAGCGATTCAGGCAATACTGGACTCTGGACACATAATGTACACTGAATATCCATAATAAATAATAATTACCACAGTAGGGGGCAGCAGCCAGCTGTGGAGGAAAAGTAGGGCCAGCTGCTGGAAGAGATGTAGGCACTGGCTGAGCATGCAAGCTGGGCACTGGGGAGGGCGAGAGGGCCATGGCTGGGAGCCAGTGGCAGCTCACTGCCAAGAGGAGGGAGATAAAAGCACAAAAGAGGTTCACCAGAGGGAGCTGCTCCTGGCCACCCCTCAGCAATCGGTAGCGGCCCTGATCCAGGAGGGAAGGCTGATGGCAAACAGGAGCATCGCCAGCCAGAGTGCGTGGCCAACATTGCTCACACGTACCATGCTGGAGCTGGCAGGACGGGTGTCAGTAAGCCAAGCAAGCCTGCCACAGGGAAGCAGCCCTGCACAAGCCTGTGGATTGCAAGAGAGCCATAGCTCCTCCAGAAATGAGCACAGACTCATCCTGTTCCCCTCAGCATCTCCCCAGAGGTGCCTCCAGCTGAAGCAGGTTCAATACTCCTGAAATGAGTACAGGTCCCCAAAAGACTGACAGACACCTGGTCAATGCTTTTCTGAAGCGCCCTGGTGCCCAGGTCTCCTTCATTTCATTTGAAAAAAAGGTGTCCAGGCCGTTCTGAAGATCCCCAAATGGCAGCACTTTTAGCTGTCTGAATTCCTCTGAAGGTCTGATGCTTAGCACTTGGGGTCCCCAGGTAATGTGGTAAATGAGAAGCTTCACACACTTAGACCGCACACACTTAGTGGTCCAGTACTACAATAAAAATTTATCATAGGTTTAAAATATTTTTCTAACCACCCCGAAAAGTCATATCTAAGACCAAATCAGTTCACCAGCCTCATTTTCACAAGGTTCTTCACGGCATGCTCCCCACATACCGGCTTCTCAGCAAAGTCAATGGCATCCCAGGGTAAGATTCTTTACTTGCCCCATATGTAATACTTAACTATTTCACCAGCACAGCATAACGATTAATTAGTGCATATTCTGTGTAGTAATTATAACTATGTGGCACATTTCACTTGAATTTAGCTTAGCGAAATTTAGCTTTGCTTATATTTATATCTTATCTTCAAGCTTGTTTTCTGTGCCTGGTTATTTTTCACTGAGTTCAAATGCAAATAGATAAACCCTGTTTGCATTTCCTTCCAAAGGAGGAACGCATTTATTTCCAGATTCTATACAGATCCACCAGGAAAAGTCACACAGGACAACTGAAGTGGGTTTTCTGCTGTGTTGCTAGTTGTCTGGGCATAGTGGGTGTGAAGTGGGTGATGTTAAAGGGAAGCCACTTTTCGTCCATTTCTCAACAGAGAGGCTGAGGGATTTTTTTTGTCCCAGAAAAAAGAAAGAGGTACTCTCTGGATCTCCGCTTATGTAGCCCACAAGAGAGCGGAGAACTCGATAGAGGACAATATCGCAGGCAAATAGGGCACAGTGTCAGGGAGAAACATCCATCATTTTTGCAGGTAGCAGCCAAGCGTAATCCATGTGTGAGCTCAAATGCAAATTCATGGGCAACAAAGAGCCTAAATGTTGAACGGATATACAGTTCGAACATAAAGAAACAGATTCTTTCCGAATAACTTTTATCTGAACATCTGACCTTAAGAACCAGCCTCAGTTAAGTGCTGGCAAACGCCAAGATTTGGAAGGAAGTTCGGGGTGTTGCACTATTTTGAAAGCTCTGTTTTGAACCAGCTGTCATTACGAATGTCTGCTGGTACCCCGTCTTAGCATACAGCCTGTCGCTGTTGAGCATAATGGGACCGAGCCAATGGAGTGTATTGAGCTATGCTTTCCTGCTTGTCTTTGTAGCTCAAATTATCCCTTCACACAGCCATAACAGGTAAGCTTTGAATCTATTTATGCCACATTCTAATTGGTTTCATTTAATTTGTGTCTCTGTCTCTCTATGTGTGTTTGTATATACATATATGCATATTTATATGCACATATGTACATTTGGACATCATTATTAAATGTAAATACGCATGTTGTCACAGATTATTGCTATGTTCATCACAGATTCTTAGAGTAGTTGGCTTTATTATACAATAAAACAACCACAGAAAGTCAATGCCTTCTTTAGAATAAATAAGGAACACAGGACTCATTATACCGTATACGTTTAATGGTTTGGACATCTCAGTGCCCACATGAAAACAAGGAAAATATCTTGCAATAGGCAGTATAATTATTCCAGCAAGGAACATCCATCCCACATGCTTAGAAATATGAGATTCCGCATCACGAGATCCTAGCATTATGTCATCAGCTGCATGAGTTTCACAGCTTATCTTTCTGATTTTATGTTACAGAAGTAAACTCCAACAAAAATGTATAACACTGCCAATTTAACAGCACATTTATGTTAATACTAGCTGAAATGATTTCAAGAAGGTGAACAGGATCAGCATTTCTGTACATATGTGTGCACTTACGCGCATATATATATATGTATACACACACGCACAAATAAATGCACACATGTATGTGTGTGCACTATACAGATAAACTGCCTTTAGAGATGCCATTATTTTAAAAGATTGATTCCAAGTATATTAAACTTGAAAACAATGTTCCATACAGTTGACCAATTTAAAGAAGACCCTGCTGGTGCACGGAAGACCGAGCTAGCTGATATCATTAAACATCATCAGATGAGGCTGCAGGTAGCTGAAACGTTCCTTAATGAAAATTTAAAGAGAGCGGATTAAAATGATATTCCTCCAATCCAACAGAACACAGAGGTAAAGACATTCAATTACAACCAAGATCTCATTTAGCACTAAAGCAGCGTTGTTTGTTGATCAGAATTTATTTCCTGAAGTGAACAGCTAGGCTTGTGACTATGTATATAATTACTTTCTACAATGGACTCTCCTCAGATACAGTTACTAGACAACGTCTTCCATAATTTTAGACTGTGGTGTCCATCACAAAGAGTCACAAAAACTCAACAGCAGCAACAAAGATCTTTTTATCTGGGCTACTCTATCTCCTAACATTGTGAAAAATAAAATAAATCTGTAATTATATGTATTTGGTTTTTGAACCACTAGGTTAACTGTTTTAATAAGTTTTTGCTGGCCAATAGAGTAAGTGGCACCAAGGAAGTGGTTTGAGTGGGGTACTCTGCCTGTGTGCTTGTCCAGAGCACTGGCAACTTTCCACTGGAGACGTTAGGAGGGTTTTTCCGTAAGAAGACATTGAGGGTGCTCAGCTCTCTACCAGATCTGTCATTAGTTCACAGAAATGTATTACATCTTTAAAATCTCATAACTAAAAAAGATCCTGACAGGCAGGAGTGTGACAAGAGGAGAGGAATAGTAACCAGGAGACTGAAAGGACTGATTTGTCAGGGAAGATTAAATGAGCTAAATCGCTACAGGTTGGCTTAATGCTAACTAAGCACAACATCACACTAGTTAAAAGATACTGGAGGAAAATAGCATCAATGAAGGAAAAGAAGGAGGTTTGCGAAGGGACATAACTAGGAGAGATAGGATGATGTTAAGAAAGGAAAAAAAGCTTCTGACAAGATACTCTAGGCAGCACAATCTCTCCCTAGGGACTTGGCATGATTTAGGACATTTAATCTAGGCACATAAAACAACCAAAAATATGCCATAGGAAATAATCTCACGGTGTCAGGGAGCTGTACTGGATGACCTAAAAGGTACATTGCTAATTTGTGTGCACCTGTTATCTATGATTTTCCTTGCTGGTATGGCCAACTCATCGTTACTTGTGTGTATTTGGTTTCTCTGGGCCCAATCCAACTCGGGCTGTAGTCAGAAGTTTCCGACAGGAGCAATAGGACCTCAATGTCTTTTCCATGTCTTTGATGAAAAGAAAAGAAGAGAAAAGAAAAGAAAAGAAAAGAAAAGAAAAGAAAAGAAAAGAAAAGAAAAGAAAAGAAAAGAAAAGAAAAGAAAAGAAAAGAAAAGAAAAGAAAAGAAAAGAAAAGAAAAGAAAAGAAAAGAAAAGAAAAGAAAAGAAAAGAAAAGAAAAGAAAAGAAAAGAAAAGAAAAGAAAAGAAAAGAAAAGAAAAGAAAAGAAAAGAAAAGAAAAGAAAAGAAAAGAAAAGAAAAGAAAAGAAAAGAAAAGAAAAGAAAAGAAAAGAAAAGAAAAGAAAAGAAAAGAAAAGAAAAGAAAAGAAAAGAAAAGAAAAGAAAAGAAAAGAAAAGAAAAGAAAAGAAAAGAAAAGAAAAGAAAAGAAAAGAAAAGAAAAGAAAAGAAAAGAAAAGAAAAGAAAAGAAAAGAAAAGAAAAGAAAAGAAAAGAAAAGAAGAGAGAAATCCCACCACTCTGCAAGAACTATTAATGTATATCATGTATGAATGTATATACAACTAAACCAGATCAGTCCCTTAATATTTCTTGGATATTTAAACCTGTGTTTATCCTTAGTGGTATCTGGGAAAATGTACGTTTGCTTTCATGCAGTGGAGCTAAAATGTGTGCTAGGGAAGAAACAATTCATCTAAAAATCACTTCTGATGAAAAATTGCTTTGGTCATGGAAAAATTAAGATAATTCTTTATGCTAAACTAAAAAAAAAAATTATTACACAGAAATGGCAGAGCTCTTTCTATTGCTAAAGCAGTAATGCAACCGATGTAAGAAGCTAACAATGAATTCTGAACTCAAGACTGTAGGTTTCAAATACTTTTACCCAATATCTGAGTGTATATAATCATACGATGCTTAAATTCCAGCTCACTCGCAGGTAGGGAATCACTATTTTGTGGCAGCTCAGTGTTGGCCCCTTGAGAGGCACAAATTTCTGCGTAAGTGGGGCTGAATGCTCAGGGGTCAGGGTTGTGTGTTGGTGTTGTCTATATATCTAGCAGCTGGTATTGTAAATCTTTAGAGCAGCGTTTCTTGAAAAGACTAAGCAGACATTTTGGTAGCTAGTATTGAGCCTGTGGCTATACTGCTTCAGGCTGTGATCTTGTCAGCTTTTACAAGATAAGTAGGGTCAGGCAGGGTCAGCACTTGGATTGGTAACTCTAAGGAACGGCAGTAGCTGCAGGAAGTGTCTTAGGCAACAGAATAGACGTAACTTTTTTCCCTGAGCCTTTTCTAATACCCCGATGAAGGCACAGTGCCCAGCTGTGACGTGAGAGCGAGATCCTCACCCTCTGCAGTCATCAAAGGCCTCATTTTCAAAGGGGTCTTCCCCTGACCTGGCGCGGAGGCATGCGGTACAGTAAACAGGAGACCGCAGAACTCAGGTACCGCTCGCACGTGTGCATGGTCCTGGTCAAACGGCATGTAAAGTCATGGCCCCAGCACGTTTCATCAGGAAGGGGATACAGGTGAATGACATTTCTGACATCTTTGGGGATGCTGGTAGCTCCAAATTAAGTCATTGGCTGTGTTTGTAAAACAAAAGACAAGTCTATTGAGCCAAGACCTTGTACACCAACTTTCAGCCTCACACATTTCTACAGAAGGTATAGAAGGGCTGATAATGAAATCCTTGCCCAATGGCCTACGTTGCCAAGAATTTTAAATTGTAAGTTAACCAATTTCTCCTCTAAAGTTCAAACAATAAATAAAATTCTATGTGAAAAATGGAGCCTTTTATTCCTTTGTCAAAATCTGATCAGAGTAAACTACAGATGTTAAAAGGCACTGTAGTTCAAAGAATTAAAAAGAATCTTATGGGGTTTGTACGAAGAAAAGAGTTTTAGAGAATAATATGGAAAATATTATAATGCTATTATATAAATCAGTGGCACATCCTCACTTTGAATACTGTCTTCAAATTTGGTCACCTCATCCCTGAAAAAAAGAAAGTAGAAATAGAACAAGTCCAGAGAATGGCAATAAAAATGATAAAAGTCAAAAGGATGGAAAATTTCTTGAGAACAGATAAAGAACACCAGCACCAGCTTTCCTCTCATAGAAGATTCATCCTCATGGGACCGCAAATCATACATGAACCCTCCCTATAAACTTGGAACAAGTGCCGTTGCCTGAGATAATCTAGAAGATGTCCTTGGACCCTAGCAGTTCTGGAAGGCTCTGGGTCCTTGCATGAAGCAGATATTGCAGATATTTTCCTCAGTGTACCCTGTTGTCTTAGAGGACTTTCAGCCACTGGAGCCAAATGTAACCTATGGACAGTGGACAGAACACAGCTACATATTAGCAACACCTTTGCTCCTTTGCTGACTATATCCCAAACTCATTTTTTGGTCTCAGTTTTAGATACTTCACATTTCCATACCTTCCTTTCAAACTTTGGATGAGTTTCTCAGAAAAGCATAGGTGATTCAGAGGTACAAGTCCATTGACTTGCCTGGCAATCTTTTCAGTTAAATCACTCAGCTCCCTCCAAAACGTGCCATTTTTCTATTCAAATAGTCTCAGCCCTGAAGGACTTGCACAGTCTCCCTCACTTTGTGTGATGGGATCCCCAGGCTTTGTCAGAGCTCTGCTTAAGCATGACTATAATATAAATAACATTTCGTCCTCATGATCTTCCAACCTAATTAGCAGCAAAGGAAAAAAAAAACCTTTCCTATCCTGCAAGGTGAAACGAAGAGGTATCAAATTTCAAACGGATAAGAGGTATTGCTTTTCCAAACAATGTACAGTTAATTAATGGAACCTGCTGCTGCACGGATAGTACCGAGAGAAACAGCATCGTATTTGTAAATGAAGAGGCATTTTTAGGCATAAAAGCAAATCTTCACACAAAGTTCAGATTGGGTTAAATTCAGTAGCATGTATTATGCAGAAGATCAGATTAGATGATAATAATGGTTCCTCCAAGCCTTAAAAAAATCTGTGAGAGTTTTACTAGCTGGTTTTATGTAATAATGTCTCATCATCCCAGTGGTTCTTGGCATATGCCAGTCAGTAGACAGGCTCGGGAAGGCACCCTCGTCCATGGTAAACTGTTAAATGCACAGTGAGGAGGGAGAGTCTCTTTCCATGTTGTCTGGCATTGGCCTCTGCCAAAGTCAAGGCATCTTAGGATCGACCCACGTCAGTGATCGCTAAGGAGCTGCCAGACAGAAGTCCCACTACTCTCAGAGGAACTGCAGAGCACCACTGAACATCTACATATGGGAAGTGAGGGGCTGTCTGACCTGCTAATGGATTATCACAGTAGGTACGGGTTCCAGCACTGGGCCTTTAGAGGATCAGGAAAGACTGGGAGGCTTTTCGAACCAGTGCCTGTTCACCTCTCTTACTAGAGCTGGACAAATCCTTTCTCATCCAACCTTGTGTGGAAATCCTGGAGGCAGCAGTCATATTCACACAGGCATGGTATGTCTTAACAGTTCAGTCTGTAAATCAGGACAAAGCAGACCAAGATCAATAAGGTCTTAGGCAAAAGAGGTTTGGAGGAAGGTGAGGAAACCAAAGGGTCAATGGCTGCAACTAGCCTTATATTTTGATCTATGTGACAGGACACCCTGGAGTCCTAGTGACCCATCACCCAGACCAGCATTCCTTCAGAGTGTCCCTAGTCTCCGTCTAAACCTAGACCCTCCCACAGGAGCTCATGGAGACATAAGGCTCATCCTCAACTGCCTATGGCTGAATTGTACAGCTGAACCTCAGAAGCAGGACAATGTTCCCCATGGGCAGGTGTAACCTATGGTGTCTCTGGTGCTCTTCTCTACTTCAGATATCCTCAGACGGGGGCAGAGGCCAGGAGATCTCATTTGTCCTGAGAAGTGTTACCTTATTTTGGTGACGCGTGATGGATATCTGGTTCATCTCTGAACTGTCAAAAAGATGTTAATGCTAACAAGGTAGCAAGAGAACAGAGGTCCTTTTTTCCGTGATTGCACTTACTTACAACTTCAGTCATCTTACAAGCCCCACAAGATATCAAGGAGGATGTCTTCTAAGGAATAGCTGTACTGAAGTCATTTCAGTTACGGGAAGTTGTTTCAGGCTCGTGAGTTGGAAAAGTTATCTACCAGGGGAAAAAAAGAAAAGAAAAGAAAAATTAAAAGGAGCATATCAGCTCCTTATACTAGCGGGTTTGCACCAGCAACTTGTACTTTTGTACAAAGACAGAGCATATATATAAAGTAAGCACAAAATGCACACACAGTTGTGATTCCAGTATGTTTGTAATGGCAAGTTAGATTGTAAATTATTTCTTTGGGGGGAAGAAAACACAGTGGAAAAAAAAATTGTATTATTCATAAAAATGATTGTCCTGTTCACTTGTATACCTCTGCAATTTATTCCGTAACAGCTTTTTACTTCAAAGAAATCACTAGCTAATGACATCTCAAACTTAAAAAAATCCACTTATTCACAACCCTGTCCCTGAGGGAATTCCCGCATGTTATCAGAAATTTTTCCAAAGATCATTAACAGATATTACAAACCAATTGAAACTGAGTATTTTCTTTGCAAATTACTTTTAACTTTAGAGCTATTGAAAAAAGACATTGAGTGATTTAATTTACTTAATCTGTCTACAGATTGCAGCTATGTGCATATCCTGTGATTGCATTTCCAACAAAAAGCATATATAACTATCCCTAATAGAGATATTTTTCTAAATTATCGTAAGATCAGTAAGATCTCTGAAGATATTAATGTTTACTTTTTCATTTAGAAAATTGCACTCAAGAAAGAAATGGGCACCTCTATTCTGTTGTTATCTTAGAAATAATAACACACCATAATACTTATTTTACCTGCTATTTTAATTAAAACTCCAATAATCATCATGTCTGTATATCCTTTGAGGATACGTTCTACTGATTTCTCTGAAAAATCACTGTATTTTCATTAGGCTGTGAAGCCAATATTTTAGAAACACCTTACGCAGCAATGAGTATACCAAACAAGATCCTCTATCTTGTACCAATCCGAAAGAGCTAAGTGTAGAGCAAGCTAATTCAGCAGAGGAGGGGTGGAGAAGGTATTTTATTCTCCACTTTATTGCCTTAAACTCCTCCCAGAGAACCTTACATGTATCAGCACCACTTCTGCAGGAATTACGGAAAATATCTTCCTCCATGAACATTTAGCTTGTAGCTTCCTGGCCGGGGTTCCAACTTTCTCTGCAGATAAGAGATAAGGGCTTGAACCCCCTGAAGCTCAGGTGGACTTTGAAGGTGTTTACTTCGGATGACAGTGAAGACAGCTGCTGTACTGTGTGTACTGCTCAGTCCTGATGATATGTTACACGTGCTTTGCCAGGTCGCTCTTCAAAGACATGTGGGCAAAGCAATGTGTCATTTGAGGAGGCGAATCAGGATTAGCTGCTGAGGAGTTCAGCTCAGCTGAGCTGGTGACTGCCCAGCCAAGAAGCACGAGGAGCAGAAGAATTTTAGATGTCTTAAGACCTTATTAGCAAAAATGCGGGTGATGAACTTAGGTGGTGTGTGGATTGGGATCATAGACTTGGACATCTATATCCACTCAAGTCTCTCATCTGGGCCCAGAAATGACTATTCAGAGAAGGACCCAAATTTGTCACAGCAAATAGGTGCCTAAACATCTTTTCATTTCTCACTTAAAATGGTGGGAAAAGTGTGCAGAAAGGGTGAGGAAGGATTTGCGGGTGGTGGTTACTATTGCACCTTCCTCAGATATTCTGCATCTTCCCATCAGCTGTCAGTAACATGTCAGTAGCTGGTGAAGGCTGAAAATATTACTCCCTGAGCTACCTGAGGTCTGGGGTTGTCCTGTGAAAGTTGGGCACCCATGGCAGCAGAGAGACCAGAAATCTTTACAGAGGTCCCACACCATTAACTTGGCAGCTTGTTCCTTTCCACCATCCTGTGGTGGCAGATGGGCATGAGAAAGGAGAAGGGGTGGCTGCAGTTGAGCAAGGAGTATCTGCACAGGTTACTGGCTTGGTTCTAACCCGCGCTGCACCCAGATAAATGCCAAGGGAGGGTGGTATGTTCTTCCTTTCTCCTGGTAAAGCTGCAGCCTCTCAAATTTTTCACTTTCCCACCCTTCATTCACCCACATGACTTGCTCAAGATACTTCTCCAGTCGTGGTCCAACCCCTCATTTACAGTTAAAATAGCGCTGCGGGTGTCAGTTACTGCTGCTGCAAAATCCTACTGCTTTTTAGGATCCCCTCTTTTTAGAGAGGATCCCTCACCCTTCTGTCACACACGTGCAACTGACATTACAGTGGCAGTTCAGATGGTGTACCCGGAAAGCCAGCGCCCCGACACATTTGTCCGTGGCTTTCACTTCATGCTAGCAGTGCAATGTCTCATGCATACCCGGGGATAAGTCCCCATGCTCCAGGAATCAGTCAGTTCAGCGCCAGAGCATCCTCCCCCTCTTCCCTCCCCCCCCGTACCCCCCTTCCAGGTGCCTTGTGTTGCTTGTGTTTTAATACAACCGGCCGCTCTGTGCTCTGGGGCTCCTTCTGCAAGGGAACTGGTGGCAGAAGCCACCACCGGTGCCTCTGCCAGGGGTGACCTGGACTTTCCACCTGCCGGCACCGGGCACTATGTCGTCAGCTGCCAAACTGGCACGGCTCCACCGGCCGCAGCGGCTGAGCACCTCTGTTGTCACTCAACCCAGGGCATCTCCGTGGAGTCTGATAACACATCTGCTAATTAATGCCAGTTGTGATCATTGGTCAGATCCTCAACTGGGATAAATTGACACGGTTCCATTTAAGCCTGCGACAATTAGCGGAAGCTTAGAGCTGACCCGGTGGTTTTCTCTATAACCTGGATATACACCTTGTTGAAAGTGAATAAAACCCACCAACTAATTGCATATAAACTACCAAACAATCAGAAAATGAAATAATTGTCAGTAACTCCCAGCCCGGGCCAAATTACAATGGTGACAAAGAAGTGATAGCCCCAGATATGTTAACAACTCTCTGAGCTATCCAAGCTGCCTATAATAAAAATAATTAATAATAATAGAGGTGCTTCTGGATACATTCACCTTTCTGTGAGGAAAGCCTAATGAGTCTGTCTTTTAAAAAAGAGACTATCAGGAAATTCAAATGTAATTCTATTAACTTGTAAGCATAGCGGTTTGCATTTTAACAATTGAATGCATAAAATCTATTCCTGAATTCAATTTTTAAGTCTTATAAGCAATAGTGGTAAGTGAAAAGGAACAGTCCGAGAACTTTCTAGGGATTCTTTTTCTGCCGTTTGTCAAAATTTCATTTCAATCAATACTTCCACCCTGTTAGGTCATATCACCAGTCTCCTCAACCATGGTAAGCGGAGCTGTAGTAGGTATTAAATCCTGACTAGAGGCAAGTAAGACACTGCTGGAAATAAAGCAAAAGTTTGATAGGTTGTGTCAAAAGGAACTGCTGTTATTATTATAGTTTATTATTTGTTAAGCGCTGACAATGTGCTCAGTTCTGCTGATTAAGTTCTTCTGAGCAAGTTCTACTGATTAGCTTCTAAGGACAACACACTGTACTACAAAGAAGATATGTGACAGCTATCAAGACTTTTGCTTTCAAGGCTCACTTAGCAAAACAATTACACGCCAGTTATGCAGGTTTTATGAAAAAAAGAGAGAAAATGCATAAACTGAGTAAATATCATGACTTTTGTGTTCACTAATTTTCCTACTCCAGATCTCTCACTTCAGTACTGTCTGACAGCCTCAAAGTTACACTGAGATATGAGGAAGATCTAAAGCCTCATCCCTGCTTATATTCAGTTTTAAGCATCATGCTATATTAAAGACAAGCACACAGGTTGTATTGTTAGGATCTGCCTTTGGATTTGGGACTCACTCCCCGGGGAGGGCAGAGGTGGCTGAAGACAGACAAAAATCTGACCACCTTCAGACTTACGCACAAGTTTCCTTCATGCCACAACGCAGATCAGATGGAGTTAGCCAGTGCTACACTCGTAGGTGGTGACCTGACCTTAGAAAGACTTTTTGGGGTGCAGGCACCAAAAGTGATCATCTCTCCTATCCTGCTGGGTCCTTGCTTAGCTGCCAGGGTTGTTTCTCTAGCAGACCTGTTGTTAAGTCTCTCCACCCTGAGCTATAGGCACATTTTAAAGGGCGTCTAGGAGCTGGGATGTTGGGTTTGTGCTGGTCTAGAGCCCCTGCAGCTATTCCCGAGAGACCAGGTGAACTCTGTGCCTGTTTTAGATCTACTTTAGCACGTACAGGAATCACAGTTTCTTCTTCCACCCTTACCCTCAGATCCTTTACACGCAGTTTACCTCCAGGGTGGCAGATTCCCAAAAACAGGCCTTTGATGGCAAAATAATGCGTATACATCTGTGTGTACACGGCAGGGGATAGGGCTGAGGGCTGCTCTAAGGACCACTGGCCAAATTTGCGTATCGGGAGGGTGCCGAAGGGACATTGTCCCTTGCCCCAGCCAGGCAACACCTAGGCTTTCTAACCACAGCACTGCCAGAGCTCCAGCTGTGCAGATGTTCTTAGAAGAAAAACTCCCTTTTGTCTGCCGCTATCCTCTAGCCTGCACACTTCCCTAAATCCCGCCAGCACGCTTTTATATTTTTGTAACCGACAGGGAGAAGTGAGTTCTTATATAAATCCTTTGTGTGAAGATCAGACTGCATGCATGTAGAACTATTTTTTTTTTTTTTAAAGGGAAAATCTGCCCTAAAATAATCATTACAAGTTATCCCCACAGAGCGTCTGCGCTGCCTTTTAAAACACATCCAAGGCCACCCTCAAGACCAGACTCGAGACTGGCAGGCAGCGGGCTGCAGCTGAAGCCTCCGTGCATGCAGGGAGGGCAGAGCGTGGGCAGCCCGGGGCAGGAGCAGGGTCAGGGGTAACGCAGCTGGAAGGGGCCGTAATCTGAGTTGCTCCTTGCAGACAATGTCAGCCTTTGTACTGATAAAAACTTGTGGGGCAACGCAGGAGCCGGGCCGGGGGCATGTGAAAAAGGTGTTTCTTTACCTTTTACCAGCTTGGACTCCTCAAGCATCCAGCTGGCAGAGCCTGAGGTTTCAGTTAAATCTTGTAAGTTAACATAAGTTTACTAATAGAGTGAGGAGGGGAGGATTTGGTTGAGAAAACACAGCCTTTCATTCATAAACTCGGAAACCCTTGCAATGGAGAGAGGAGAATGAGCAAAAGTGATCAACTGATTACAGTACTATTGGGAAATTCTTTAAAAAAAATAAAGGCTAAAGAAGAAAGCCCCCAAATGGCAGTAGAACATCAATTTTAGGATCAAGTTCAACATGGCTTGGTATGTCACAGTTTAACAATTTGCTTCCCAGCTCGAAAACTGACCCGGTATTAGGTATAGTGAAGCCCCCGAGTGCATGTGTGACACCAAGGAGTAGCACCACTCACTGTAGCAGTGTATCTTTGGGGAAGTTCCCCTCTCTCCCTCTTTCACTTTTTCTGTTCTTCTTCCTCTGTTCATGTTCTCCCGATTTGCTTGAACACAATACAGTCGGGGTTTTACAGCCAGCCCTAATTTTCCCAGGAGGCGCAGCTCTTAAAAAGCAGGTTCTTTTCCTCCGGACCATAAAAATGGACTTGCACTCCAGTGCGAACATCTAAAAGATGGATGAACCAATTCCATTAAAATAAAAACATTCTACCTGTGCCCATCCCCCAGCAAATTTTCTGCCAAAGCCGGAACAAAACCCTAATCTAGCCTTTATTAATGTGGAGAAAAATCAACTTCCTTTTATTCCCCCATTCGTTTTCTGCCGCTGTGATTTTCTGAATTTCAGGCAAGCCCGTGACTGAGAGCTGCAGGGCCAAAAGGGGCTGGATGTGCTGTATTCCTGGCCCAAATGGAAGCAGGAAATACTAAACATCTTGCATGGAAGCCTGTTCTCATCAGGTTTATAGCCCAGCTTTTTCCATCAAAAGCAGTGAGGATGGTACAGACAGAGTTCAGAAATGCATCCAAGCATATGGGAGTATATCTACACTAATCCTCCTTTTGAGCTTCATCCAGCACTAAATCAGAGCCACACCGGAGAGAGGAATAATGCAATAACTTGTGGAAAAAGCATGGCTCCTCTCTATTAGGATGGGGAAAATTAAACAACATGACTCACTTTTCTCCTTAAAAACTGGCGGAGGAATGTTAACAGCACAAAGCATGGCAGAGACTGGAATAAAACGAAAGTCAGGTACCACCTTAACTTGCCTGCCCTGTGGCCATACGTCTATCCCCTGCACCGCAGGCTACACATGCGGGGCAGTCACCGCTGGCACAGCACCGGCAGCCTCGGAAGAGTAACACGATAACTGTATGGGTGGCAAAACTCATCTGCGAGGCTGTGAAAACACCTTTTTGCAGGGTCAACCTGCACTGCGCTTACAGCACTGTGGCTGCGGCCACCACCCCGAGACATCCCCTGAAAGCATCGCTGCACCAGTTTAGGGGAAGAAGGGATGCGCGGCCTTATTTTCCCAGCCAGAACACAAGGCGCTCTGTCTGAGGGAGGAAAAGGGCTTTGCTGAGCTCATCGGAGGACAAGAGGGCCCTGTGGCTGTGGCGAGGACCGAAGGGTGTGCCGACAGCGCTGGCTCGGACGCGGGAGCGGGACGGGCAGCACGGTGACACCCCGCTCCCCGGTCATGGGCGCCAGACTCGGCTACTGAAAGCAAAAACAACAGAAAAATGCTGCAAGACAAGATCTGCACCAAGTGCTTGAGACGATCTAGCAGCAGTAGCACGTGCTGAGTGGGGCTTGAGCCCTTCATTGCTTTTTTTCCCTACGCCCAAAGCAAAATAAGAGATTTTTCTAACCAGTGCAACTGCAGCCTCCAAACGCCGCTCCTTGGACCTCAGGACAGAAAGGAGGATTCTCAACAGAGCTCGCTGTGGGCCTGCTGATGGGTTAGGGAGCTGAACAAGAGCCGTCAGCTGACAAAACGAGGTGGGTAGTTAGGGGTACAAGTTAGGCGAGGGTTTGGCTCACCAATTAGCAACAGGAAAAAATAACTACAGCTCCACACACACAAGCACGTACAGGTGCAGAGCCAAACTACCACTCAGCCAAACAGCCTATTGTTTCCACCCATAAAAATCCTCCAATTTCTTGATCACATTTATTGCCTTTTCCTGATTAAAACTGGAAGAAATTATATTTATCTCTTTTCTTAAAGAAAGAAATCAGTATGTAACTTGGTGGAATACCCTCTGAAACATCCATTTCTTCAAAATTACTGACCAGAATCTCATCTGGCGTAACTCAGCCTCACTATGTTGACGTCTACAAAGCAGAGCATCTTTACCCCAGCTTAAGATCTGCCCCCATATGCTGTTTCTTTAGAACAACTTGTCTTCCCCCTTTTTTTTTTTTTTTTCACAATATGCATCTGGTTTAAGGTGACTTTTCGTTTCCCAGCATATGGAGCTGAATGATTATGACGATTTACATTTATTTTAAATCACAGCCTATTAAATGGAAAAATAAATGCTAATATGTTGATATGGTTTACTTCTGAATGAATTATTGATATGAATGAGTAGTTGCAGCTATCATAATTACTGTTTATTAAATAAATATATTTTGAATTAGAGACCCTTGATTAAGAAATCACATTTTTGTCTGAAAATTGTTTCCCTGCTGCTAGTATAAGAAATGCCTCACATTACTCCAAATAAAAAAAAAAGGGTTGGTGAAATGATTCTATTTTTTATCTTTTCCTTTGCTTTGCGAACTTGGCAGCACTTTGTGCATATTCCCTTTCACTGCTTCTCTCCTCTAATCAGTTAAGTGAGCCTCTTTCCCCTCTGTTGTTTGTGTGGATCTGTCACATAGCACCTAGAAAAAACATTTTAAATAGGAAAATGAGAAACACAAAAACTAAAGGATTGAGGATCAGATACCTGAAACTCCTCTCAACATTTTCTTTCAAGCTGAGCACGTTTCATATTAATGGTGTCTCTTTAACATAAATAATGATCTAATGAAATAAATATGAAATCGAAAGAATCATAAAAAGAATTTTACATTTAAGAATGCCATCTGTGTAACACTTAGCCTAACAATGAAATCATTTCAGCGCCAAAACAGCTCACTCCGCTTCCAGCACAAGTTACAGGAGAGTGTAACGGTTTTGCAGAACGGCATAAAAGTCTGAGTTCAATCGCAGAAGGAACACCTGGGCTCGAATTCACGGCGGCTCGCAGAGACAATGACTCTCACACGTGAGTTTTGAACTGCTAACGTTTCCACCTCGAGCCATCACGAATTTTTCATGCGGCTGCTGGTTTTTATCACAGGGAAATTTAGATATCAGAGGAGAAGATTTTGCTGGTCAGGGCAAGAGTATCTTGCGACAACTATGACACCAACCCTCTGCCTTCCCACTGTGCAAAACTGTGCCTGCAATCCAGAGCCAGCTTTGCCTGACCCAGGAGCACAGGGATCGGAAACAAGAACCCTTTCAGTACACCTGTAGTGAGAAAAGTTCTCCCCGTAAAGCGCCTATGACTTAATACCGAGACCCAATGCCAGCTTTTAGGACCGGCATCCTAAGTCATAGGGTGGTCTGGGCAAGACCCATGTGGCAGGAGGGAGATGCTGTTTCCTGAAGCGGGAAGCCAAGCTCTTGCCGCGTGCGAGCGGCGCAGCGGAGCCGTGCCGAACACAATGGAGATTGTTTGTTTACACCAGCCGAAGAGAAGGGAACATATTTGTTTTGAGTGAGCTGTGTTAGAATACATATTGTTTTATATGCCCGGGCCTCATTACGCCATGCAAGTCTTCAATATGGATCAGATCCTAAAACTGCTCGACATACTGAAATAAATGTGAGCTCTACCCACAGAACATCTCCAGACTTAGGCCTCGTGTCTATCAATGTCATCTCAAAAAAACAAATGTTCAAAAAAGAAAAACAACAAAAGTATCTTAGAGACAGTGGAGGATGCTCACGTGCGGTAGATGCCATTCAAGGGGATGCTGAGGAATTACTTGGAGAGAGAGAAATCCACGTAACAAGACTGGAGAACAGAGCGGGTCTGAAAGAAAAGGAGAGATAATTAAGGTTCACTGAAAGAAATATGACTTGTACCAGTCAAGTAGGTATTTTAGAAGTTATTCTGAAACTGAGAGGGAATTCTCCCTTCACATCGGTGATGCGGACGCATTAACATGTCCCCAGGCAAAGGTGACCACAGCCCATATTTTGCTTAAAGATACAATCACGAGAGCATCCACGGAGGAAGAGTTAAAGTGCTGTTCAATAAACAACCTGAAGTGCTGTACGCTGTATTCATATAAGGGAAGGTATGAGCCAACGGAGAGAGATGTTCAGCTGCAATCAAAGAGGATCTGAGCCTAACTGAGCACTCACATGACAGTTGGGATCATTTCGGATCCTTTCCAATGAAGATAAAATAGCATCAAAAGCACGGAGGCTTTTTTTCTTTCTTTTAAGGATGAAAACACAACATCATTAGTCAAATTTACTCTGAACTTCCACCTCCTCATGTTGATTTGTACTCAGGTTGAGTAAACATATCTTTCCATCAAGGTAAATAAATGTAAAAGCCTATCAGTAACTTAATTGCTTAACGAAGGATGCAGTGTGGGGTGTAACACTGTTTTTGACTATACTGTTGAAGTTAACGACCTCTCAAAAACACCTATTATACACCTTGGCGGTGAAAAAAAAATCTATTCCTTCTCAAAAATTTGCTTATAGAATTTCAACCATTTTCCAATCGTTTTTTCCTAGTTTTGGGGAGGGGGTGGAAACTTCCGAGGACAATTTTTTCCAGGTGGACTGATGTAAAATGGAGTTTATTCGTCTGAGACGCTGCCCTTTGCAGGCCTGCGTGCCCGAGAGAAATTAAGCTTGAGAGAAGCAGGGAGTCCACAGTAAGGGCAGAAGTTACACAGCATGGGGGAAATACCTCCAAATGAAAATGGCCACGGTACTGAGCAGGACCGTTCGCTGGGGCACGGGGGGGGCTCAGCCCGTGGATGTCAGGTGGGAGTCTGATCTCGGATGCGTAGCACACACCTAGAGACACCTGGGAATGCGCCCTCCTCTGTCCTTGCACACCTAGTGCCTTGGATTGAGAGGACCCGGGGGAGAAAGCAGTTGTTCCAGTTAAAATCAAGCCGTTTAATAGAGGTGAGAGCAAAATCAGCTCTCCGGTTAGAGGACAGCGAGGGAGGAGGGTATGCCACGCGTCTGAGATCGAAATCTGGCTCGCAGTGGGCAGGCAGGCAGAGTGCAGAGGCACAGCTGCCAGCCTGACATGATGGATCAGAAAAGCTACTAAGGAGCTGCGAGAGTCTAGGCAGTTGAAGCAAAGCAAAACATAAAAAGGCAATAGGTCAGCCCATCTTTACAATCTATCAATTAAATAATCATCCACTTCCAAAGGTGTACGATGTCCTGAGCAGTAGACATCCCAGCACGTGATCGTTACTGTGATGGAGGGACAGGCTTACCAACAGGAATTAATAATAATAATTACTAGGAGCACTAATAATTTTGGATAGGTCTTTCTGTAGTGAACCCCTCTGAGGAAATAGCATGGTTGGGTATTTTGGCTAAATTCTATAGACCTGTATCAGCTTTAGTCAGCCCGCTGGAAAACAAAGGTATGTTCAAAATTGTGTATTACGCGGGAGGCTTTCGCCAAATTCTTACCCTCCTTCATTTAGTCAGCAGTGGTGAGTGCCGCAGAGTCGGCTTCGGCTGCTTTCTCCAAAACCTCGAAGCTTTCAGAAACATTCATTTCTGCTGGCATCACTCAACAGCTCATTGTTAGTGTTTGCTCTCACTGGCGGGCATGAACTGAGACTGAGGTATGGGGCCATCCAGAGCGACAGCCTTCAGCTGCAAAAATGGATACCTGCTTCCCTTAGAGTCCAGGGACTCACACTTGACTCAGAGGATATACGCAAAAATTATCTTTCCTCTGTCATTTGCCTGTGTTAAGCCTAAGCACGTTCATCCAAATTAGCAATCAGGCAAACTGTGCATGCAGAAATCGGCACTTGTACAAACTGTGCATTTTTTTTTTTAACATTCCGAGATTAAATATCTTGACAAAAGATGAAAAGCCTTTAACAGATCTGCCCCTAGAGAAAAGTAACATTTTTTTATTCCATTTACTGTCAAATGACATAAAGAAAGTATAGCTGAACACAGTCCTATAGGTTGATTTGTTGCTTTAAATAATGTCACTAACATCCAGATATCAATGTGATGGTGCAGAAAAAAAAAGTTCACATTGAGCTAGATTCAATTACAGACCTAGAAATTGAAATTAAGTCTGATGCTACATGCTTAATTCATGTTTGTGTGACTGAGAACAGGGAGTATCTGGTTTACCTTGAATTTCCTGCCTTAGAGTGGTGAAAACATGACCCATCGCATTAATTAAAAAATAGTTTTCAAATGTAGCTTAAGTGGTATTGCACTGGCAGGAGGAGACAAACACTTTTTTGTCCTCAATATGTTATGTGATATAAAGGAAGCTGTTCAATGTCTTTTTCCTCTATTCCTAGATAGGTCCTTCAATTACATAGGTCTTACAATTCTCGTTGAAGAACGGGAAAAAAAATATGATGACCTCTCACAATAAGAAGCCAGAGATTCTTCTTTAATAAGAAAATTAAGCATTTGTCCGTCAAAACCCATAATCGTCTTTTGACCACATAGTTTGTAACAGGTGCATATAGGCAATTATCACACATGTTGTCCCGGTTTATACTTGTCTCATTTGGGTATTACACCCAGTATGGTAAGTTCACTTTTAATACCCCAAAATACTATACCATACCAGTGGAATTTCAACCAGCACACATTTTACTACTGATTTCACATATGGGGCTGGGACTAACTTTTCTCCTAATATGGTGATGGCACAGGCACTATTTAAATGATTCCTGAGCCTTGTAAATATACACCAGATGTATCTTTTGTAAATGTTACATTTTTCAACATCTCAGCATTTGTGAATAGTTGAAAGCGATGCCAGCCATGCTTTAATGGGGCACAGAAGCGTACTGCATTGAAAGAAATGGCACACCATTGCAATAGGCAAAATTACAAGTGCTGTCAAAAAGCTACATTTTCACGTTATTGATTAGCACCAGGTAACGCAGCGCTCCGCCGTTGCACCCTCGTATGTGCCTCTCTCAGCTGATGTTTCCCTGCACGTGGGTACGCAGGGGGGGATGTGGAGCTCCCAGGGCTGCCCCAGGGAAGGAGAAGGGCAGAGCCCTGGAGAGCCAGATGTGGCCCCCCTCCTCCCCCGGCCACCTTGGATGGCCAGAGGTGGAGCGGGAAGGGGTGCGGGGGCTGCTGCTCCCACAGTCGTGGTCACCACCTATTGCCACGAAGCAACCACAGGGATGTGTCCACCTTCCCAGGGCCGGGGAGGAAGCAGAGCACACCTTTCTCACCAGCACTGATGCTGTTTGAGGCTGCGATATGTTTTTGTGTGGCTCCGGCTCCTGCTGCTTGGTCCTTCCTCATTGCCGAGGTAACTTAGCACAGGGAGAGGCATCTCCCGTTAGGGACCTCTGTTTTCCCCCAAGTTTTTCCCGGCTTTCCTGTGTCCCTGAAGAAATCTCACAGAAGACCCAGGAGCACGTGTGTGATGGGCTATGGGAAACGTCCTCTCCACACTTTCTACCTCCTGGCGCTTGCCCTACCCATCACCACCACATCCCGACTGCCCCGATGCTCTCCCTGTTGGCACCAGGCGGTAAAAGGAGCCGTCAGAAAATCAGCCGTCACATTTGCCTGAAAAAGCACTTCTCCTTTGCAATATTTGCCCCTCAGGTGTCCCCCAGATAAGAGGAAAGGCCTCTATAACAATGCACAGTCACTATTACTCGCAAGACAGAGCGCTTTTGCTCTGGGAATTTTGTGCTGGAGTTGCACAGTGCACCTCAGTCCAGCAAATCAGCTAAAATCAGAGCTAGGTGACACATGACAATAAACTTAGAGGGAATGGACTAGATGTAATGCCCTACTACAAGTATTATTTCCAAGTTCACAGGCTTGCAAATTAAAATGTCCCTGGATCGCTGCCATAAAAAAGAACATTAAAAATCAGGGGAAGAGGTCTGGGCATCTGTTAGAAGCATCTAATATATACCAAATGTGTATGCTGAGCTCCTTAGATATATGCATCGCTGAAATATAGCCTACGACTAATGTAAAAGCAGAAATATTTTAATTGTATTTTTCCATTTGATATTCAAATGAAAAAAATATATCTTATTAAACACAACACTTGGCTTTGCTATTTTAATAAAAAATAAGTTGTTGAGGAAAAGAAAAGCAAAACTACTGATTCCTTTCCTTATGATGATCAAATGAGCCTTTCATGTTTGTATCTTATACTTCACTTTTTAGCATTTTGAGGCAAATAGCAGATATCAAAACTTAGTAAATAATCAAAGACTTATTCAGCTTTTCCAAACTGTCATGCTGCTTATCTTGTAATAACTGATCTCTTAGGTAGCATAAGCTATTTAATTGCTACTGAAGATTATTTGAATGAAAAAAGAGACGACATTCTCCCTTACCCCTCAAAAAGACAAAACTATATTCTTCAAAAAGACACATGCCGACAGATAGATTCTGATCTCTTCTACACACGCACAAGTGCAGTAGCTAATTTTACAAGATTTGATAGGAGCTGCGTATCTGAGATTACACCCTGTCCTCCTGACTGCACATTCCACATGGAAAATGGCTTAATTTGGAAGTAAATTTTGTTGCTGATAAATCCAGACTCTGTAGTCTCTGGGCATCCGAATAACCAAACCTATTAAATTCTTTTAAAAAGCAGCTAAGTATGCACAGCAACTGTATTTTAAAGGGACTTTTTACAGTGTTGGCAAAGTGTGTATTCATGTATCCCCCCTGACATGATAGACTGTAATGGCTTCGGTCTGTCATGTCAACCATCTGCATATTAAACAGTCCCTAAGTACACATTGACACAGCAGACCCTAATAGCTCTGGAGCCGTAACAATCTATTGAGTCAATAATATGCATGTTAAAGAGCATCTCCTGTACTTCCATCAATATCTTTTATCTTTTCCTTAATTTGTATCTTCTTTTTATATGTATATTCAGAGTTCAGGTTTTAGGAACCTTTATCCTTTAAAGTGCTGCTGCAGATGTGAAACATGTGGCACGGAGAGGCATGTGCAGTAGCAAAATCCTTCCCTAGTATCTGGGCCAGATCTTAAAACCAGGACTGTAATATTTTGATGCTGGCAGCACACATTCTTCCAGATAAGGTGGAAATATCCCCTTTTTTCTGCTGGGTCGGATCCGGTTGCTCGTGAAAAAGCCGGGAAAGGTTCCTGATGATTTCACAGGCTTTGGATGGAGCCCAGTGTGATGCTACTCATTTCCTATTACACATTTCCTTCTAATTAAATGAAATAGGTCACAAGGGGAGAATGAAACAAAAGACAAATGTATTTACTTACAGTAATATCAAACCCCCAAAAAAGACAGCCAGAAACAAGAGAAAAGATAATACAAAATACACATTAACCTGAAATTACGTCTGGTACCACACTCTTAATTCATTCCTGTGTGATCCTGAGAGCTTTTATACCATGGAAGAGGGAGACTGTTATTTAAGCATAAGAAAATGGTGACTTAACTTCCTTTGTCTAAATAACCACAGAGAAAAAGCTTATTTTGCTTTTCCTCAACTTCACATCACTGTACCGTGGTGTGATCCTCTTGCACCCTAATCACAGGATTTTCCCACCTTCTTCTGCTGCCCTTGCTTTCTGTAAGCGTCACGATTTGGCTCACACTTTTAAAAGTGAAACCAAAGTGCAGTTTGTGTCTCCAAAAGGCAGACCGAGGGACAGGGAGGCCACTTGACCCTATCAGCAGATCTTCCTGGCCTGAATTCCCCTCTCCTTTCCACTAATTTGACACCGATGTGTCTTTGAAGCACATATGGATTTATTCCAGCATATTCTTGATTAGCTTTCACTCCAGACAGGGCAGAATTGAGGTACTCCCCCTGTTGCTTTCCAGGAGCGTGCAATTCATCCTCCCTCTGCCTTGCACTGTTTCATGTCCCCAGGCACACAGACCAGATCATCTACTTCTGTGCCTCACTTCAGGGCAGCGTCCCCTAACGACATGACAAGCACTGAAGGCACCTATGCTCTATTAAGTCCTCAGCAACTTTCTTGCTGTAGCAACATGATGGCAGGGAAGTCGATCAGGTGCCCACACGCATTCCCAGGGATTTGACCAACCATGAGGCAGGTCCTCAAAACCTCAGAGTAGTGCATCCACTTGGTCTGACACACCACCATGTGTATTATCAGGAGAGAACTTTCTAAATAGTGGATAATGCAGTTCTAGCACAGCCAAAATACTCATTATTTGAGCTTATCTACTGATAATACAGCAAGTTGATTTAGTTTTGGGCAGGAGAGGAGATGCTTTTTCTGAATGAAAAAAAGCTATTGAAAAAATCAAAGCAAATGAACAAAAGCTAAAAGATGGGTGCCATAAAGAAAAAAAAAAAAGATAAAAGCAAAAGTCATTGAAAGTCCTGCTATCTGCTTTCCCAGTATTTCCTTTAGCTGAAGGAGTCAGCCCAAGCGGAGTTCTGGAAGGGCTTATTCCTGAGGGAAATGGTTCGTTGCGAGCTCCCTTGCATGATGACGCAGTTTGTCACCAAGTAAGAGATGAAGCGCAGTCCTCGTTCTGCAATGTTATGGGTACAGCCTTGCCCATTTGAGGAAAACTTGTCCTCCTTGGACTTGCTGCAGGGGCTCCCCTTTGCTCTTCTCTTTAGTGAACCCTGGTACTGGCTGCAAAGCAGCCCAACAGCCAGGACCAGTCCAGCCCTGGTGGAAGAAGGAATGCCACACAGCAATGACATACCAGCTCTGGATCACAGAATCAATCACAGAATGGTTTGGGTTGGAAGGGACCTTGAAGATCATCGAGTTCCAACCCCCCTGCCTTGCCCATGGCCACGTCCAGCCTGGCCTTGAACACCTCCAGGGATGAGGCATGGAATGACACCCACCTGCTCATCTGGCTCTTCTGTTTGCGTTTAACAAGCCCTGTAGGTGTCCCTGTACTTACCAGAGTTACCAGGCAATGGCAAAGGACAGGAGGAGGAGGGTTGCTGGTCACACACCCAGAGAGTCCTTTAATGCCAGTGCCCTGCACCGAGATGCCCTACAATGCTCACTCTGGGAGGGCAGCACTTCCAGGAATTGTTCCACTGCTTTATGAGAGGTCAACCAGTCCAACCCTGAGATAGAACAACTGATACCTGCCACCAGGCGAAAGAAGAGCCACCGGCCTCAGTCAGGAGATGAGTTGGATACATAAGGGCTATGAAGAGAGGGAGAGTGAAAGAAAGGTGGTGCCATCGGCAATGCCCAGCAACCACCTTGTGCCCACTGCAAGTGCAAGGTGGGCTCTCCAAGAAGGGCCTCGTTTCCTCCCACCTCGTCCCGCTCCTGCACGAGCCCATCCCATGCCCAGCTGCAGCTCAGCCTGCCCCAGCCTGGCCTGGTCCTGAGCCCACCAAGGTCAATGGAAAGATTCCCAATGACTTCAACGAAGAGGGCCTCCGTATCCTCAGGCAAATGTGGGAGAGAGAAATTTGGGCAGGGCTATGATTTCACTGTCTGTGTGCATAGGATGTCTCCTTTCCCACACGGAGGAACGTTGGCCACCCTTCCCACTTTTTTGGTTCTCAGTGTTCAACACTGCACCTGGAGTTATCTCCCATTTACCAGGGAGCTGATTTAAGTGTCTGACTCAGTCACATATGTTTGGCTCCCTTATCCAGAGTAAGATTTGGCCTACTAGCTGTGAAAACAGCTTATATCACATGTGCTGCAAAGCCTAGCCAGAACAGGCTGAATAAAGGATGAAGTTTAATCATGGAAATGTTGACCTACAAATAGAGAACAAAATGTTAAACCACATGGTATAGGGTGCTGCACGCCCCAAATATCAAGGAGAGGAAAGAAGAATTGAACACATTTGGAAAGTAAAGCTTACTGTTTGGGGTTTGGGTTTTTTTTTCCTTTTTTCTTTCTGCAGATTCGGAGAGTCAGACCCACACTGTTCCCGCTCACGATGACACCCTGGCATCTGAAGAACAACATGACACCCACCACAAAATGCTGCTGTTGGCTGGCGCTGTCTAAAGCGGTGAGGTTTGGGGAGGGAGGTGAGACTGCCAAAGGAAGGCGAGTGGGGGTGCCACAGCGAGTGGGACCCGGCCACCAGCGTGACTTGAGTCTACGGGACCTGTACACACCGGGGAGAGGTAAATGCGACGGGGATGAATGCCCCATTCATCCCGCATCCTTGAAAAGTAGCTGTGGGTTACCTCTAACAGCTGTGGGGGTCTTTGTCATTATTTTCACACCACCTTTCAGCTGGGACATTCTCACCTTTGTGTGTTTCACACAAAGAAGGGCAGCTTTTTTGGCAGAGAATCCATTTCCATTTTTAATCACAGCCGTCACACAAACAGTTCATCTCACAGGATGTGAAAACTTTCTCATAGGCTTTATTTAACATCATTTGAGGGGTTGCAAAAGACAAAGAAGAAATTTTAAATCAACAATCGTCCTGCTTTCAGTGACTTGCGGGCTTTGTCTTTAGGTACGCTGCATTTTAGACAAACGTAGTTAACAGCAGCCGGCCAAACCTTACTGACTGACAACTGTTTCTTTACAGGATTTCTATGTGCCAAGGAGCTGGACAGTAATATCCATTTGGTATTCAGGGAAAGTACTTGCAGAACAATAATGACAATAATTGCTTCTGATTCTTGTGTTTACAACACTGCCAAAGTATCATTAGAGCCTTATTTATAGATAATAATGCTTATTAATCACACATATTTGAATTTTGGAATGTATTAGATTAATATTCTTTTGTAACTTGGTTCTGCACTAATGCTATGAAAAGCACTTTCTGAGCGCAGCCCACTGGGAAGTGCTCGCCTCGGAAAAGTAAAAGCATCCCAGCCATCTGCAGGTGAGGGACAAAGGGCATACCTCTTCCTTAGCAGGCAAACGCCGGAGCCGGACACGCAATTCCCAAAAGCAGCTCCTTTGGACTAAACTCGGGGACAGACTCCTGAAAAAAAATACCGTGAAAGGTGTGATGGCAGTGTCATGCTTGAGCTTGCTTTTCGATGCTCTGCGAAAGGGTTTGCTTTCTACCGCTTCATAAAGAAAGTGGTTTTGGGGGGTGAGGAAGAGGTCCATCTGTCACCTCACCCTTTAACGGCCCGCTCTACCCTATGGGAGAGTTTAGGCTGGACCTCAGGATTCCCCATCAGTGGAGAGGTCGGTAATGAGAAATATAGTACAAAAATCACTCCTAATTTTGGTTATTAAATAATTCCAGCTTTTCTATAGCAACGTCTGCTGCAATTCAATAGCATGATAGAAGAAAAATGGATTTTTAAAAATGACAGTTACAACAAGCAAAAATGTCACCCAAATCTAAATATCAACTGCCATATATTCATATTCTCCTTTGTCTCCCTGTAGCCCATTACAATGCTGAAAAATACACCAAAGCAACTGCAGTAGCAAACTCTCCAATTTTTGGTGTGTGGCCAGCTCCATAAATTTGCATTTAAACAAATAAAATCCAGAACAGTGTAGCAGGTCTTTTTTTTTGGTCTTTTTTTTTTTTCCCTGAGATGGTTCTTCAAGCAAATTTAAAGAGGCTCGGTTAGTTTAGGGACCACATTTCCATCCGTTTTGGGGTGTTTTTTTTTCTTTTTACCCACAGCTGATGTAACACAACTACTATAAACGCCAGAAACTAGAGAAACTGGGAAGGAAGGGGGTGTCATATTTTATTCTGTGTGTCCGTTTTGTGGTTTTTACGGCACTCCCCGTGCAGTCAGGGTAACCTGTTCCTCAGTGCCCCAGCCCCCATTGTCTCCAGGGATCTTTCACAGTGGCAGAAAAAAAGAAATAATTAAAACGCAGAAGCTTTAAATAGCGAAGAACACTTGTGGCTTTGCTGCAACTCCCCCAAACTGCCCCTAGCCGATATATTTTAACAGGCGAAATTACGAAGAGATGGTGCCCCTTTAAAATGCGTTTCACCCATTAGTATTCCAGCGTGCTTTGCTTACTCTGTTTATAAAATGCCAGTATTGAGGTTTCCCAGGAATTTTGAACCTATCAAGACAGCCGGTGCTGAGCACAGCCCAATCATTTCTAGACGAAGCCAGGATTCCAAATAAAATAAAAACCTAGCAGCGCGGTAAGAGATGAAACCAAAGAGCGAAGTTGGGGCCGGGATGCGGAGGGGATCCCCGTCCTTACGGGTTCGGCACAACAAAGAGGGTCACCGCTCGCACGGGGGGACCCCAGCTCCGGCCGGTGGCCGTGGGGCCGGCTTGTCCCTGGTTTTGCTGGGAGGAGAGTCATGGCTTCACCCATCTCTTGCAGACAAAGAAATTATCCCCGAAGTACAGGCGCCGGGGGTGCGCGGAGCTTTGGATTGGGCCCCTTTCCCACTTTCAGCTTGACACCATCTGGCCAAAATTGACCCCAAAAATTGATAGTGCTGCACTGAGGGGACTTTGGCCGACAGCAGGTCGTGGGTTTCAGTTCTCCTGCTTCTCCTCTTCTGAAGAGGAACCTGTACCCCAAGTGCACGCGATCCGCTATGGGGTTCACCAGCGCAGAGGCGTCTAGAACATATTCTCCACTCCCCAGCCATTGGCTGCTCTGAAAAAACGTTTGCTATATTTTCCTTAGGTTTCAGCATGTCAGGGTGCAGAAAGCTGTCCCTCTAACGGGCCTTTACAAATTTGTATCTTATCCTTTCCCTAACGGTAGTGAGAAATAGCTGGAAGAGTTTAGTACTAAGATCCAAATTTCAGAAAGTCAAAACATCAGCATTTAAAATCATAATTCACCCTATGCATTCCAGACTTCTTATTTTCTTAACTGAGTAGTGAACAATAATTTCTACTCTTGATGCCTGTTTTTTTCAGGGCTGTAGCGGTTTAATTGTTTCTCCTACCTCTCTGAAGCAAAAGGCAAGCAAACAGTTATCGCATGGGGAAAGGTAGGCATGTGTTTTATATCCGTAGGGCTGATGCTAAACCTATACAAGGATAAAAATAGAAATTGCCAGCGGTAGCATTTTACCTTTTTTTTTTCAGCCAGAGATACCAGAAATAAGATCTCTATGTCCACACTTGACTTTCTAAAGAGAAGCGGCCACTTTTTTTTCTTTAATACTGAGTTTTCACAATTCTCACTGTAGTCAAATGAAGGCGTATGTGCCCAATGCCCTTGAAAAACAGTCTCGTTCCTGCAGTATCCCTTTCCTGTGCCTGTATAAACCCCCAGTTAGAAAAAGATGTCCCTCCTGCATAAAATCGGTAGATGACCCTACAAACACTGCTCACATGCCCCAGTGATTTTAGCACACGAGTCAAGAGCGTACAAAATCAGATCTCAAGCAAATCCCAAGCAATGAACAGCAAAACCACCTTCCTAACTTTAAGTGGGGTTGCTACAGGTTACAGTTCTGGATTTGTAGATATGGGACATGAAAACCAAGACGGAAAAGTTTTGACTAACTTGTTCACCAACCCTATCTCAGCGGTCACAAAACATTTAAAAACAAACATTCAACTGGAAAAGACCTAGACAGAGAGATTTTCAAGTGTCTTTTTCTTGTATCATTTTATTTGCTATATTTCTCACTAGAACAATATTATTCTGTTTGTATTTAGCATTGGTTTTATTGTCAAATAGTTATTCTTTCTGCTATCAGATTGCATGATTATTGTGTATTTATCCCTCCAGATACATATCATGAACATTTCTCTTCCTTATTTTTATATCATTTATAGCTACTAAAATTTGGAATTTGTAGTTTCACATCGTCTTCAGAGAACTGTAAGACACAAGCAGGAATAAAAATAAAAACATACCTTTTCATCAAGTAGTCTGCTAACCAAAAGGAGAAAAAATAATCTTTGTATATTTCTAAATAGTCCTGTAGGAGTCGTATACTTTTACTACGTGCTATATATCGTATAGTTTCTCCCTTTGTTATGACATCTCTGATTACTTAAAAAAAAAACTTTCAAAAACGTTAAGGCACAAACCTTTGTATGGAGTACTTTTAGTATGCTTTTTATTCTGACAAGATTAATAATTATCCTATAAGCATGACACTGTTTTAAAATGTTGTTTCTGCTATGAGTTAGCATTGTGCGTATGGGTATAAATGTGGAATGAAAGGTTATTTCACAGCAGAGAAATGTATATTTAAACAAATTGTGATAAAGTGGTAAAACTGTTTAAAAAGGAAAAGGTGGGGTTTTTTTCCCGTCACAGTTATTTTGAACTTAAAATATCTACAGTGAGTTCCAGAAGGGAACTGGGCATCTATCATGGGAGTGTGAGCTACTGAAATTAAGGGGAGGTAATTGGGGGAAGTACAGCAAATGTCCCAGGGCTTCGGTCAAAAGTGGCCAGAAAGCGACCTGCTGTGTGGCAGGTGACAAGCGTGTCCTGTCCCCCTCCACCACCACCAACAAAAACTTCTGCCTTCTTCTGTGGCACCTGCAACTAGCTCCTGGTGGGAACCAGGTTCTGGACTAACCAGACTTCAGCTGTCCTTCAACAAGACAGTTCCTAAGTGCCTACAGTCTTCGTAACAGCCTGAGTCAGGGCATGCAACTGCCCTTTTCACTAAGCTTCTATGCATCCACCACTTTCCATCAGTGCAAAGACATGTTTTTTTGCCCAACTGTTCAAAATGCCTAGTTGTGTATCCTATGTATCATACATAGCACCTGCAATTATTGCTGACTTGGTTCACCAGAGCCAAAGTGGATAGGTCCTAACCCTTAGATGGCTTAGGCATGAGGGCAAGGTTAATGTGGCCCTCGGACCTAACTCCATCCACATCAAATGAATGCAAAAATAATCCCTCCCTCGATATTAAGGTCCAATGGAGATAGAGCAGGCAGTGGATTGAGGGTCAGATCCTGCTCGTCCCAATGAGACAAAACTCCAGGTGGCTCCACTGAAGGGGACAAGCAGGATTTGGCCCATCTTGAGGAGCACAAGGGTTGGCCTCCAGCGGCTGAGCTGTACCTGCTCGTTGGAGCAGGGCAGCGAAACGCTGAAGTCAATAGACCTTGTACTAAGGAGAGGACCGAGGGCTACTCTTTGTCCCCACTAAAACCCACAGCAAGGCAGGCGGTGGCACCACTCTTTCTATCAACTTTCCATGCAGGAGTAATTTTTAAATAATGTAATGCCAAGTGCCAGAGGGCTCACTTTTTATAACACCAAGCTGAATCGTATCAACTCCCGTTCTAAATTTAAAATATGATTGCATTACTTGACTTCATACTTTTTATAAAGGTCCCGTTGTGGTGCGGTTTCACGAGGTATAAAAGCCTGCATGGTATTATGGGCCATATCAGTTCATTTCATCTCATTAATCAGCTACTTAAAAATGTTTCCCTTGCAGCTCGGTAGAAAAATAAAACAAATGTTCTTTTTTATCATTTCCCAAATTAAATTCATCTTCTGTAATGACCGTACTTCATGTGCAAAATAACAAAATATGCTTACATACCTGACTTCACTTCTTTAGTGAATTGCTTCATTTGTAAAATGTTGCATATAAAATTGGAACCTAAAATGAATTACTTGTTTTTTCTTGATATGAAACCTTGTTTAAGTTCACAGCAATTTTAAATATGATACATTTAAAATATTAATATTTTCCATATATTATTCACTGACTTTCAGGTTTCATCTCAAGTTAGTGGCACTTCATATTTCAAAGGAAGAAGTGTTTCTTTTTTTCAGTACTAATGTTCTATTAATTCACTTTGTAATATCACTCTGGTTCAGACAAATGAAATTGCACTAAATTGCTTATGCCAAGAATCATGCTAAAGTTGTTGGCATTATATAAAATTCCATTTTCCATTACTATTTTATAAGTTTTTTATCTCAGAAGCATCTTTTTAGGCATAATTCATAGCCTTGTTTAGTTAGTTCTAGAAGGACAAATCCATGCACAAATATTTTTATGTTGAGCTGGGGGTGTATGTAGATATTTACAGTAAAGTCTGTAACTTAAGTGACTTTTGCAAGGCACCAGATGCAAACTCCCAGTGAACCACCTTAACAGCTTTTCTTTTATGAACATTTTTTATTTTGGGTGGTTTTCTCTTCCAACATATATTTCACCACACACGTGTACAAACACGCACGTACGCACACATATACATTTGTGAAAAAATAAATTTGTGTGCATGTAGAAATACTCGAAATGCCTCATATGCATATTATGCAACATATGCCATTCATGTAATCGTTATATATAAAAATAAAATTCATTTTATATATATGAATAAAATATGTGAAGGAAGTCCTTAACGGACCTATAAAGGCCTAAACGTAGACGGAATCTTCATCACATCCAAAGAACTGAAAAAAAAAAACCCATGGATATAAACCAGAATCTTTTTATATGACCATGTATCTTTTATAATCTTTCCATAAAGTCCACATGGCCATATAACTATTTCCAGAGATGTGGATGGAAGTTATACCTGGGCAGGCTGAAAATCTTTAATGAGTAAAGCAGCATCTAATCCTATGAAATGCCTTTCAGGAGCGAAATAATTACAAAGCGCTGGAGCAAGAGTAGCAAACTGCAGTAAAATCACCTGTAAATAGATGTAAGGAACTATAAATACACCTCAGTATTTGTACAGTCGACTTGCTTTGACTGTCATCAAAATCAGATGTTCAAGAGCTAGAAATCCAACTCCGAGGAATGCAGATTAATACATTTATATGACTATACAGTCTGTGCCTTAAACTTGAAGTTTGCAACATTGTTAATAACGTATGCTGCTTCTTTTTTAATGCCTACTATTTGCTCCCTTTGCAATTTGAAAAATGAGATTTCGGTTTTCTTTAAATTTGACCCAACTCTTTAAAAAATTAATTGCAGAATAACTGATGGAAACCCCTGCCAGTTGTGAACACAATGAAATTCTACGCAGAAGAGCAAATACAGGACAGACTCCTCCTAAGGAACAGAAGTGAATGCCCTGTTCCTATACTGTCCTCAAACGCCGGGATTTTGAAATATGAATTAGACCTCAAATGCAAATTAACCTCCGAAGGGGAGGGAGAGGGGGGGAAAAAAAAAAAAATCAGAGAGACGTACCGAGTCAACCGCTCCTTTTACTGCCTATCTCGTCCGCAATGGTAAAATAGGCTAAACAAAACAAGTGCACATCAAGATAGAGCCAATTAAGGAAAAGAAAGCGGGGAGGGGAGGGTGGAGGGGGGGGGAAGGCACCTTCCTGAGCACATGGGGAGTGGGAGCGCAGGATCCCACC
>NW_009647874.1:2035277-2035608 GCF_000708025.1 Charadrius vociferus | reverse complement strand
GCAGGTCCGGGCTCGGTCACGCGTGGGGGGCCCTCGGCGGGACCGGCTCCCGCGGGGTGAGCGGGGTCCCACGACCGGACGGGGTCCCGGGACGGCGGGGGTAAGAGGAATGATCGGCATTTATAACTGCGGGGGAAACTCGCAGCCCTTTCAAAGAGTTTCAGCCGGGTGAGTGGAAATGCCTTCTGCCCCTTTCACATTTGGAAGCACAGCGGTCTTTTAGGGGAAGGAGGAGGAGGAGGGAAAAAGCGATTTTTTATTTTTTTTTCCTGCCGGACAGTGGGTCTCTTTGAGCCTACTGTCATGTCCTACGGCTGCAATTATAAACAAA
>NW_009647874.1:2032749-2035267 GCF_000708025.1 Charadrius vociferus | reverse complement strand
GAGGAAGTGGCGGAGACTGAGGGTCTGAAGCCAACGAGTGGCCAGTGGCTACCCCGGCCTCCGCTGGCTCTCGCCAAGGGGCAGGGGAGGTGGTGGCCTGGCCCTGCGCAGAGGGGCTTTGGTTGTCCGAGGCAAAATAAGTGGCCTGGGAACACCGTCCTTTCTTTCAACTGCGGCCACCCGGTCCAAGGCAGTTTCCTTCCAAAGCTCATCCCCTCAAAGGCTTTCTAAACTCAGCTTCAAATGCGCGTGTCCATGTATTTATTTTTTTCTTTCTTTTTTTTTTTTTTTTTAATTTCTCTACAGCCCCAGTGGTCTCAGCTTTAGAAAGCAAAGCCACTCTTAGAGGGGCTGAGATCGCAGGTGCCGTCATGGAGGCCCGTGGTGAGCTTCAGTAAAAAGCAAGAGAAAATAGTCTCCAGACAAGATTACAGCATTGGTATACAACCACGTAGAGCCTCATCCCAGCCTTCTACAGCACCTGCCACAGCAAAGGTGGCATATGCAAAGTCCTAAAAATATTGACCGTAGTCATTATTGTTACATGCATATAGATTTTTAGCTTATTTTATGACTCTGCATGTGTGTGTGCAGTACATGTGTGCATGCACACATACACACACTTATATCCATGTATATATTCGATAGGGATGGGCCTGTTAAACTGAACAGTGATTTCTCTCCTACAGATGGATGTATAATACACACACATAGTGATGATACCTAAGGTGTTTGGGGGTGGGGATGCATAATATCTTATAAATTTGAAGTTTTTATCAGGCAGAGCAGATTACTTTAAGCGTTCAATTTCTCAGCGATCCAATTTTATTAGGATTTACTATCATTTGTGCTGCGCATCCCTGGGGAAATAATGCTTTGATTAATGTAATCCTGGGCTGGGATCCGCCACATGCCCCTCTCCCAAGAGAAGGGTCCTGTTTGACAAACAAAAACAGAGCAGCAACTATTGCAATCTGCACTCACCTTTCGAAAGCACACAGACCCGCACGCACACACGCACACAAAATATAACCCCCTCCTCCCCCCAACCCCAAATACAATAGCAGCATCTCAAAACAATGTGCGCTTATTCATTTGCACACAATGCCTCTGATTCAGTGTGGGCTGTACAGTCCAGCCCTCAACTGCACAGAGCCAGCCCAAAAAGGATCCTGCTCTGTCCCCCACTGAGAAGCTGAAGCATCTCTGGGAAGCTCAATGCCTCTCTCTGTATTTCAGGCTCTCCTTGGGCTCCCAACATTTCTGCCTCTTTGTTTCCCGCTGCAGGCCTTGCCGCAAACCGATTTCCAAGTCTGCTCCTTCAACCCCACCGGCAGCCCAGGGGCCCAAGAAGCTGTCCCTGCGAGTCTCCCTGGCACCCACCTGGGGGGGACATGTACCTCTCTAAACGGGCCCTGGTAAGTGAATCACTGCCAGGCACTCCGCTCAGCTCACGGGGGGAGGGGGGGGGACGACACCCAGAAAACAACCTCAAACAGAAAGTCTTGTCACATACATTTTTTTAAGGGCAAGAGAAGACCTTCTGTTTGTGTCAAAGGCTGGCAGGAACAATAGCTTTTAAACAGGAATAAACATGCCCAGATCAGAGCCCAGCCCCAGAGAAAGCTTTCCCTTTCTTTACATCCCTAGGTGAACTGGCCGGTGTTCCCCCCTGTCTTCCCCCGTCTCCCCCCAAAACGACGCCAATCACCGACAGCCCAAATACCAGTTTAATATTGATTCCCCACCCCACCCCTCCCCCGCCGCAACAAAGCGGGTCCCACCGCGCCAGAGAAGGACATCCAGCCCCAAAAGAGGGCTCTGGCCGCACTTGGACCACTTTATTCCAAATCCGGATTAATAAATCCAGGGGAAGGAGGAGCGGAGGGATCTCCAGGCTGGAGACGGGGAGGGCTGCTGTTTGCGACGGGGTTTTCAATAAGATGCTGCTCTCTCCTTCGCGTTTACCCACTGACCCCCAATACGGTGACTCAGCGATTACCGAGCACTGGGTGTCTCTGTGTGTAGGGGGGAAGCCCCCCCCCCTTCTTTTCTTTCCTGATGAAAAACGATGCAATTACATTTCTGCATGCTGATCTGAGAGTTCAAATAAGAAGCCTTAAACGCGTTATCAGGCGCTTGTTAAAGAAGTGAAAGGGGGGGAGTGAAGAGAAGAGGGGAACAAATCTAGACGTATGTGCGTCTGTGCATGCCTGAGTGTACGTATACCTATATGTGCCTGCGCTTATATATGGATGGAGGTACCTATTGAGATGAAAGACTGCTAGAAGAAGAGGTGGGTTGTTGTTCGGCCCGAGTTCCTGCGCCCAGGCGGGATGAGGGGAGAGTCTCAGTTTAAAACAGCACCGACCAAACGAGAGAAGAAAGCGGTGCAAAGCACTCCAGGGAAAAGTTATTTAGGCGCAAGCTCTGGATTTTCCCGGAGCAAAGTGACTCTTCCTACCCGGGCTTGATCCAGTTTTCCCGCTCCCCTTCCCCCTCCCACCTCCGGGGGGGG
>NW_009647874.1:2030526-2032588 GCF_000708025.1 Charadrius vociferus | reverse complement strand
CCCCTCCCCCAGCTCTAGCAGGCGGCAAGAAATTGTTTCCGAAGTCGGATGGCGGGGCTGAATTTAGAGAGGGGAGGAGGGAATAAATGCGAGGAGATGATGAATAATGTTAACTTTGGACTGTAGGAGTCATGATGGAGTTGAGCGAAGCTGCGGGGAAATATGTCATTTAATCCCAGGGCTACCGAAGTCCCTTTTATCAAACATCGTGATGCTGGAATTATACTGCTGTAAAAGCCACTGAGTACTTCAAAGTATCCAACATCAGGCAAATATATAGATTGGAGAAACGGGTGTAAAATGAACGCGCGTACAAACTAACCACACGACCGTGAAAACCCCAAGAGGATTAGATAAATATAAATACATGTGCATTTGGGGAAGAAAAAAAGAAAAAGAAAAAAAAAAAAGCACGGTAAAACTGTAGCTGCTGCATTCACGCAAGGAGAACAGACAGCGTGTGCATGTTTGTGTGCAATGCCAAAAAGAGCAGCCTTAAGGTTGACCTACTGCAATCTGCACTGAGCTCCTCAGACAATAGACAAGTTCAAATGTCAAAAAATCTAATAATAAAAAACAGAGCTGCCAAACTGCACGAACTGTTTTCTGGTGTATCACAATTATTCACCCTCTTATCCACTAAGAGACTGCCAGTCCTTATGCGCGTAAAAGAAAATCTATGTAATGCATATGGATCTTTCCTTTTTTTTTTTTTTCACACGTGAAACGCTATTGAGATGGCAAGCACGCAAATCAGAATGATATCATGTCTAATAAAAGCGGGACTAAGGTTTTCACAGTCTCTTTTAAAAGACTCCAACTTGTAAATCCCCTTTTTATGTCTCTACATGCACAATTATTCTTATAAATAAAAATCTACATGTTCAAGGAGCTGGATTGGAACTATATGATTTTAACGTCAGCAGGAGCATTAGTTTTCCATCATATGTAATGTGTCTACGTCGAGCCCAAGTCAACAGATAGATTGTTCCATTCATTTGGCAACTTTCATTACAGTCCGTGTGAGGTGAACCCTAAGCATGACACGTTGGGTAATATCAGAATTATGCAGCTGAGAAAGAAAGGACCCCGATTTTAAAAGCTATCTTGCTTTGCATGTGCAGTTCTGTATTATTGTTCTAATTTATTACAGAACCTGAAATGCTTTGTTCCCCTCAAAACAATAAATAAGGTTCCGAGTGAAACCTTCAGAATAAAAGGTACGGATAAATGATCCGCCTGCCTATTGTGTTTATGGTTCTTATCGTCAGCCTTTTAAAAGTAATCTGTATATTTTCCTATTTTCTCCAGACCGGGTAGTGTAATATCCCTAGCGCAGCTATCGACGTGGTCATAAGAACTCTGAACTACAGTATGGGTAAGCTTGAAAAACCCAGAGCAGATCCCATTAGCCAAGAACGCTCCGTATCTGGAAGCCAGTCAACTTCACGTTTTCAGCTGACTGCTGTATTATGCACGAGTGTGTTTTACATATAGCAGACTGTATACGGAATATGTCTTTATGTTTAACATTTTAATTTGTAAATGCTAATTAGGCAGTTGGTCTCCACGGTTATATTAGGAGATACCTAATCATTTCCCACTATAAGTAAATGAATACTAAATACGGTAAACATTCGCTTTCTTTTCCCTACCTCCGCGACAGTATCGCTTCTACATCCATTTTCCGAAGGCGTCCGTTCGGACAAAATAGGCATTTATTAAAAGAAGGGGGGTGAAAAAAAAAAATTATAATAATACATGGTCTCTGTAGCACTCTCAGAATTCGGGTGCCGTTTGAGGCACGAAGCCGGCAATCCTGGCCGAAGCGGACTTTTCCAAAGGCGGGCGGCAAAGTTAAGTTTTGCCGAATTAACTTGTTGCTCGTTTTAGCGTTGGTTTGTGTGTTGGCTTGCGGTACCCCGAGCTCTGCTGCTGCTAACTGATGCGGACAGACAGCAGCGGACAGAGCTGCTAACTCTCGGTTTGTTTAAAATATAACGCAGGTTACACTTGGAGGGTTGGGGGAAGGGGGAGGCAGAGGAAAGCCTGGGCGGGGGGG
>NW_009647874.1:2029847-2030513 GCF_000708025.1 Charadrius vociferus | reverse complement strand
GGGGGGGGTGTATGGGGGTGTGAGGGGGTGGAAATCCGCTCAGTCCCAAATCCGGGATGCTGAACTTTGCCGGGCTCTTTCGACTCCAAAAACCGCTCGCTTCAGGGGGAAATGTTCACTAAACTACGGCAAATCTCAAGTAAGCGACCACGTTTCTGAGGAGAATTGCGCTCTGGAAATGTGTTTTACTAGTCTGGAATATCGCTAGTGCTTATTTCGCCAAACGCGGTAGGTGGAAAGTTTTGTTCATGTAAATATCTCAACCGTTTTCCCGCACGGTCAACACACACGGAGACTTGACTCCGTTTTCCAAGTGAAGACCCACGAACACTTTAAATGAAAAGTGTGTATTCTTGTAGGTCGTTTTCCGTCTTTGGTTACTTTTCTCTCTTTTTCATTTTTTTTTTTAGGGGGTGGCTTCTTTTTTTTTTTTTTTTTTTTTTTTTTCCGGTGTGTGTGTATGTGTTAGATTTTTAGGCGGGGAGTTCATCTTGCCAGGATCTATCATATTTATGGGCTGTGTGATTTCCAAGGCTCCAATTGGTCTTTCCTTTATGGAGGCAAGGAATAAAACTTTCCCAGTCGCACGGAAACTGCTGAGGCTCCAGCGCGGGGGAACAAAGTGGCTTCAGCAACCCCCCCACACACACCTCCCCGAGGGCCGCC
>NW_009647874.1:2029416-2029701 GCF_000708025.1 Charadrius vociferus | reverse complement strand
AGTCCTTAGACGGGAAGGCCAAAAAAAAAAAAAAACAACCCAAAAAAGACTAAATTTCTCCCTCTTTGCCGCCACTTAGGGAAGGAAAAGGAGAAAAGAAGCGGGCGCTTGGGGTAAGGGGCTGAGGCTGTGCGTGTTTGGGAAGGGACAGAGAGCCGGGATGTGCCGAGCTGAGCTGTGGTCGCCGTCGATGTTGTCGGTTTTAGTTGAGGTTAGCGCCTGCCAGTGTCCCGGACGGCGACAACTTGTGCCCGGTGTGCGGCCGGTGCGGGCAGGGCGGGAGGC
>NW_009647874.1:2027683-2028841 GCF_000708025.1 Charadrius vociferus | reverse complement strand
AGGGGGGGGACCGGGGGGGACTGCAGGTCGCCCCCTGGCGGGCTGCCGGTGCCTGGCGGAGCGCGGCGAAAGTTGATTTTGCTCAGCAAGCCGTATCGTATAAAATTAACGACAGCCAATAAAATTAGCTTACATGTTTCAACCGTAAAAGTCCAAAACAAAATAAAGCTAGTTTTAGTGAAGCTAAGAAGCTCGGGTTTGGCCCCGTTCTCTCTGGCTTGAACTGGGGTCCTTTTATCTAAAGCCCAGTGCACAAACATATAGCTTAATGTGACTAGTGTTCTTCCTTTTATTTCTTTCTCTATGGCAACCAATATGTTCTGCTCAGAAATGTTCCCCCATCAAGGAAACAAATGATCTTGAGGGAGCAGCTCTATACGGCATCTGTTCCGATGGAGCACACAGAGTTAACCCCAGTCAAAAGAGGCGCTGGGCACGTCAACAAGAAGTGGAAAATGAGCGATTCTTCTCCCCCCCAAATTGAAACCTATACCTCCCTAGTTTTACAAGCCATTTTATTGATTTGACTATCGACCGTTTCCAAAGAAGTAACTAATTCTAGGAAATTACAATGATCACCGGCTATTGTGTGTCCAAAAGAGCAGCAACGGGGGGGGGGGGGGGGGGAGAAAAATTTATGCAAATAACACGGCAAAATTAAAACAAATGAAAGTCACGTAATGGGATATTTAAGCCTCGGTAAAGTTTTCAGGAGCGGTATCTGGCCTACTAATTTCATCCTACATTATTTATCACATTATTTATCACACTGACCCAAACGCTATAAAAGAGTTTCAGATCATTAGCCTATACCTCTCAATTAGACGGGATTCGGGGAAAGTGGAGAGACAGGCAAGACTGTCAGGAGAGAGAAACAAAGTGAAATCTGGTCTGTAATCCTCCAGCCCCAGTCTCCTTGGAGAATAAAATGAAGGGATGTCCTGGTTAGTTTTGATTGATTATACTCTTTCTGATGGACTTTCACTACAGAGCTCTAGATGTTGTGCTTAACCGTCTGTTCCCTAGTTACAATATTAACCCTCTGCGTGCACCGCCGCTCCGCACCTTCCCCGGCCTCCCCCCTCTCCCGTCCCTCCGCACCGGCGCTGCCCGCAGGTGCCCGGGTCCCGGGCCAGGCTCACCCGCGCCCCCGGCCCC
>NW_009647874.1:2025980-2027372 GCF_000708025.1 Charadrius vociferus | reverse complement strand
CCACCCCCCCACCCCCCCGAATCCCGAGTCCTGGTGTCTACAATAATTAACAGTGCCCAGAAAAGTGAAGTAGTAACCAGAAAGACTTTCCAGCGCTGAAGAATTGCTTTGCTGCCTTGAGCTTTGGAATGAATCCATGCTTTTTATGTAATATTTCACTAAGGTGCTTTTTGTTGCTGGTGGGATTTTTTTTCCCCTTTCCCTTTTCCTTTTTTTTTTTTTTTTTAAGCCTGTTTCCTTCCAGCCAGTTGCCATGGGTTTCCCTGTCTTGTCCTAAGCTTTTGAAAATATATATCCAGAAGAGTCTAAAGAAAACAAAAGTAGATAAAAAAATGTAAAACACTTACCGATCATACTTCCAGGATTTAGAGGTTTTTTTTTTTTAATTTTTGATTTTAATAAGGTGACAGGGGGAAAAAAGCATGTTCTCAACTCCAGCGAAACGATCCATGTTAAGATTTTCCTTTGCACTGACTCCACTAAGCCCCGCTCTCCACTAGTCTATTATTTTCACCAAAATATATGAAAATTTATGCAAATGAAAATCAGCACTAACTGTTCTCCCCTTGTTATACTTTGGATTTTTTTCCAGACAAAACAATCACACTCTGCAAGGGAGGGGGTGGGAAGAGTTGGGGAACTAAGTTGTTGTGGTTGTTTCTTTTTTTTTTTTTTTTAAATAAAAGACAGTGCTCCAGCTCGAGCTTCATTTTTTGTTGTCGCTGTTATGAGGGTGTACATTTTTTATTTTTTTTTTTATTTTGGGGGGATTTCTTCCCCCCCCTCCTCCCTTTTTATTAAGAAAGTAGATCTGTTTGCAGAGGCGCTATCACGTTTCATCAGGCCACCTGAGACGGCTTTTGAAAGCGTGTACTGTGAAATTCATAGCAGTAATTTAGACAAAATCCTCACTGTATATTAATGAAAGACGGCCCCATGGCACCGTTCCTATCCTCCCCATTCAGTGTAAACAAAACCACGAGACTCACTCGGTTTTTGAGCCTGATCCAAGCAAAATCGGCTGGAAAGGAAAACATGGGGTTCTGGCACTGACTATTCAAACGTCTGCACCTGGAGATCTCAGATTTATTCAATGAAATCTGTGTTGGATCTTTTATATATAAAAAAGAAACCTTTGGAGGACGCATGGGAACAAAAAAAAAAAAATTTAAAAAAAAATCGTTATGTTTGGGGTTTAGTTACCAGCGCCCTTCAGATCCGTACGCGACACTTTAATGGTTTTTCTAAACGTACCTACCACGGTATTTTTTACCGTGTGAGCCGGGGGCTGCACGGAGCCCTGAACACCGGCTGCCGGGCGGGCGGCGGGGCCGGTTCCGCGGGCGCGGAGGGGCGCGGATGGAGGGAGGGCGCCGCAAGCGGGGACGCGGC
>NW_009647874.1:2023850-2024764 GCF_000708025.1 Charadrius vociferus | reverse complement strand
AGTGCGCGCTGCCAGCCCGGCAGCCAACTTCCCCGCTGGAGTTAGTGTATAAAGGATACCATATATGCACACACACATACACACACCTCTCCACCAAGGCGCTCCTCCTCCGCCTCCTCCCTCGACCAACTGCTGGAATTAAAATAAAAAGCAAAACAAACACCAAAAAAAAAAAAAAACAACCAACCACCAAAAACAACAAACCGAGCGAGAGAGCGAGCGAGCGGGAGAGGGAGAGAGACAATTCGCGAGGTAACGAGAAATTTCAACTTTTTAATTTTTTTTTACTTTTTTCTTTTTCTTTTTTTTTTTTTTCCAACCGCCTAAAGGAAAGGTAGAGAGAAAAAATGTCTTATCCAGAGCGTGACTCTAGCAAGAAGGCTCCGACAGGACTCTTGTTTCAAAGGGGACAAAGTGCTCCAGCAACAGCACAACTTTGAGAAATGCATCATCACCACCATCACCACCATCATCATCACAGGAAGTTTTCTTAGGACACCAACAAAACTTGCAAATAAAAGAGCAAAAGGAGATCGAGGAGCCGAGGAGAGAGAGAAAGACAGAGAAAGAGAGACAGAAAAAGGAAAATATACCCACACACAAAGCCTTAAAGGAAGAAGAAAAGGAAAAGTTTCACTCTGAGAGGGGAAGGCTGAGAGGTGGAGATGTACTCCTAGGGGAGCGGAGGGGAGAAGGCACGGGGGCTTTTTGATCCCCCCCCCCTTCTTTTTCGCTTTTTAGCCTTTGTTTGGTTTCCTCCCTGCGAGCAGCAAACTCGGACGAGAAGGCGGCGGAGGAAAAATATATGTACGGCTGAATATTTCTCCTTTTTTTTTTGGAAAAAAAAAAAAAGAAAAAAAAAGAAAAAGAAAAGAAAAGCGATTTAAAAAAAAATTTAAAAAAGGCGAAGCGAG
>NW_009647874.1:2019887-2022423 GCF_000708025.1 Charadrius vociferus | reverse complement strand
GCGTTGGGCCCCCTCTGCGGCAACGTCTTCTCGCAGACCACCATCTGCCGCTTCGAGGCCCTGCAGCTCAGCTTCAAGAACATGTGCAAGCTGAAGCCTTTGTTGAACAAGTGGCTGGAGGAAGCCGACTCCTCCACGGGCAGCCCCACCAGCATCGACAAGATCGCCGCCCAGGGCAGGAAGAGGAAGAAGCGGACCTCCATCGAGGTGAGTGTCAAGGGGGCCTTGGAGAGCCACTTTCTGAAATGCCCCAAGCCCTCCGCCCAGGAGATTACGAACCTAGCGGACAGCCTGCAGCTGGAGAAGGAGGTGGTCAGGGTTTGGTTTTGCAATCGGAGGCAGAAAGAGAAACGGATGACCCCCCCGGGGATCCAGCAGCAGACCCCCGACGATGTCTACTCCCAGGTCGGCACCGTCAACTCCGACACGCCGCCCCCTCACCACGGACTGCAGACCAGCGTGCAGTGAGGGGCACCGCACAGCCGCACGCTCACACAGACACACTCACACACACGCACGCACACAGACACACAGACACACACACGATCCAGGCTCGTTCAGACTGCTTGTGTTTATATATATATGGATATTCGCGTGCATCTATATATATATAAGATCGATACCAATAGGGAGCGGTGGAGAAGGTCGATCCGAGCGAGAGCGTTTAGACCGTGTTGGGGAAAACGGGGTGGAGATGCGTAATGCACCAAAACTGCAGATGTGCCGGGGGGTTGGTTGTGGGGAGAGGGCTTGGGCTTTGGGTGGGCTTGGGCTTTTTTTTTTTTTTAATTATTATTATTATTAGTTTCATTTTTCACTCTCCAAATTAGCCCCCTCTCGCAGCGAGGAACATCACTGATGTCTGCACCTCTTCTCTCCTCTCCTCCCCCCCCCTCCCCTCCCCGCATTCTCCCCCCTATCCCCAAAAGGGCTCTCTTCTATGAATCACGGAAACTTTTTTCTCCTTTCTCTCTCCCTCTTTTTTTTTTCTTTTCTTTTCCTTTCCTTTTTTTTTTGTTTGTTTTGGGTTTTTTTGAATGGGAGCTATCCAAAAAAAAAAAAAAGGGAAGCAGAAGCAAAATAATCTGGTTAATCAGAGGGTGCCTGCTACATTCCAGCACCCTGTTTTTCTTGGCCAAACCGTAGAATTTTGGTGCAAGGCAGACATCCACTCTGAAAACATATATATCTATATATCTATATATTCTGCAAAATGAAAGGGGCCACTTTTTCCAGGAAAGAAAAAAAATATGCACACAGCACTAAAAACAAGCAGACTGCATAGGAAAGCAAATACATATATATATATTTATCTATATATATAGGTATAGCTATAGAACAAAAATATGGAAATAAATGCCCGCACGCCGAAAAACTGACCCTGAGGAGAAAAGGGGGGAGGGACAGACGCCGGGGGGAGGGTGGGAGAAGGAGAGGTTGTTGGTCCCTAAAGTTCGAGCTCTGTAGAAGGACTTTGCATGAATTAAGGGAACCAGCGAGAGAAAGGGAAATAATTTAGGGCTGTCAAAGTCCTGCTCCTGACGGCTGCCAATCATCATGGAAGAGTCATAAAAAAAAAATCCACTGCTAATATTTTTTTTATTAATATTTTTATTTTTTATTTCTGGACTGATTCAGATAAAGGGATTTAGAAGGACTGAGCATCTGCAGCTGCACTTATCTGAACTTCTCCTCTCCTAAATCCGTTGCCAACTTTGATTGAATGGGTGCTGTGGATGTGATTATATAATACTGCCATTTCCAAGCAGTGTTTTTGGTAGGTTTTAATAAACAGACTTTTCAAAAAGACGGCAATATAGAATTGTTAGATCCGTTGTTGATCTAAAAAAAATTTGCTTTATATTTTCATTAAATGACTTCTTTTAATATTTTATTCAGAATACCTATGAACTGCTGCAAAACGGTAATTTATTTTTTCCCCAGATCTTGTATTACGTGTTTTTTTCAGACGAGCACAAATCAAAATGAAATGAAAATATGGACAGTTGTTAGGTAATAAGGGTATCTTTTGATGTGATAATTTGATTGTAATTTAATTTGAGTAGTGATTCCGTAAGAGCTGATTGAGAAAATAAATTTGTTAGAATGAAATAGTCTGTGTCTGATGCATAAACACTGTGTCGAAAAAATTGAAAAAAAAAAAAAAAAAAAGTTCTCTGAAGGGAAATACTCCAAATGCTGAAGTGAGAGGAGGAATATGGAGGGTCCGACCCCTCTGCTCCGGGCAGAGCCGCCCTCCGGCATCCCCGCCGCGGGCTGCTCGGTGCGGGGCTCCCCCCGCGCCCGTCCCTCCGCCGAGCCTCTCCCATCCACCCAGGGACCCTGTGTGTCATGGGGAAGGAAGGCGAGGTTAAGGGCTCACCGAAGGCCACCTTCTCCCAGGAAGGGCCGTGTGGGGTTGGTCGAGGCTCGCAGGGCGGCGCGGGCGATGCCCGAACCTCTCCGCTGGGCGGGAATGGCCGATGCTGAGAGCAGGGATGTTCCCAAAAGTTCAGTCTTGTTTTCTCTCTTTTCA
>NW_009647874.1:2019037-2019852 GCF_000708025.1 Charadrius vociferus | reverse complement strand
GAAGGGGGGCTAAACTGTAATTTATTTTGACGCATTTTATGTCTGTATAAATATTTGTATTTAATTTCTCTTTATTTTTTTAAGGGGAGAAGGTACTTTTGTTTTTCCCCAAAAAAAGGTTACATAGAATAATACTTTCAGCATCCTACGTGCGGTCCGCCTAGTTTACCATTTCTGTTGTTGCTGTTGCTGTTGTTGTTGTTGTTTTAGGGTTTTTCTATGGAGTGTGAAGTGGTGTAGTCTAGTTTTCTCCTCCACTCTGCCACAGAGCTGCCCTACCGTCTTTGCGAACACACGCGTGTGTTGGTAACGTCGGAAATGCCAATGGATGCACTAGCTGGCCTGTCATATTTATCCGCTCTAATTTATTGCGATATAGGGACAAGTGAATGACCGTTGCAACTCTCTTCGTTATGAAGCGGGGAGGTTGTGGGAAGTAGAGAGCTGCATCTAACGCCTCCACCCGCCCCCACTGATAGTCTGCCGGAGAAAAAGGTTTTCTTTTATGATCCATCTCCTCCGTGGCTCCTTCCTCACCTTCCTCTCCCTTCCCTCGTCTGCGTGTGTCGTCCCCGTCGGTGTCGCCCTCATTCCCCCGCTTTGCTACGTGCTATTGAGGCAGGGGTTAAACCCCCAGAAAAACTGCTGTAGGAACAACAAACATTTCTTCCTTTCAGATAGGCCTTGTGTCAGTCCATAAATCAAAGCCAACCTGAGAGCCGTGCACCGGGATGCATTATTTTAACACCACCTCGTAGTAAATATCACCGTCGGTTTGATTTGTGAAATCCGAAAGGCCCCACTGACACGGAGGG
>NW_009647874.1:2017078-2018845 GCF_000708025.1 Charadrius vociferus | reverse complement strand
TCCGCCGCTGCGGGTGCCGGGTACCATCCACACGTGAGGTGGGATCCTCTTCTCCAGGCACGATGGGGAGCGGGTTCGGAGACACGGAGAAGGTCTATTTAAATTTCGGAGCGGTGTTCGGTTACTGGCTTTGGATGGCAACAAAGAGCTAACGTTAGGCTTCCCGCTGGTTTCTGTGAAAAGGCAACCTTTGCGGGTTGCTGCCGGAGAAAAGCCGGGGTTCGGGCTGGAGGAGTAACGTGGGGTCGCAGGGACCGGGAAAACGTGTGCGTTCCCTGAGCTTGTTCTGCACAAAAAGTGAGGCCGTGGGCGCCCCCCTCCCCTTCCCCTCCCTGCCCCTGAGAAACTGAATCCTTTGAATGTATTTAGGAATTTCAGGGTTGTGAGTCTGTGAGATAACAGGAGGGAGATAATAACTGAGAGGGTTTGCGCTAAGGGTTATATTGTTACACGTGTAAATAATGAAAATATTGTTATATATCGCCAGATCTCTTAATGAATTTAGTAATTGTATTCATTTATAATATCAGTGTTCTGTGCTTGGTAACTGAGTCGGCATCATTTTCCTTACGCTTTTTTTTTTTTTTTTTTTCCCCCCTGCCTAAAGGAAAGCCAAATGTTTTACAAAGTTATGTTTGATCAGTCTGGGTAATCCCGAGATGTGATTATTTATAGTTTACATTTTCATATCCTGCGGTCCTCTACTACGCCCCAGTCTTCTCACTCATATGCCATCCTTCCCCCGTCGAGTCTGTACACAATAAATCATTTTCAGGTGTATTTAAAATAGCCATCTAACTGCTGTTGATCCGCATATTTTCCGGAATTTAGCAAAGAGCTCTACCTTGGTTTAAAAAACGCAGCGGTTCCGATCGAATCTTTGCAGAATCCTTATGCTTTAATGTAGTGACTCGTGTTTGCACATTATAATGCTCATAACTTGTTTTGTATGAATGGTTTTAAATGGAACGTTTAGAGAATAATTGGTTCTAATATGAAATGCAGTATATACTATTGATAATTTTATCAATAAGTGTAATATTTTAAATAATTTTAACAATTAAATTTGTTTTTTTAAATTATATATTTGTAAAATATTTATCCTGTTGAAAGCAACAATATATTGTTGTATTTATTCGTTTATTTTTGTAATAAATGATCAACATCTTCAAGCTGCAGCAAAAGCGATACTTCTATATATTTATACAGGGATACCTTTTTGAGGCGCAGAGATGCTTGTTCCCATGTGCACGAGAGTGTAACGGTCACCCGTGTAACTGGTAGGCTGCAGGACCAAACTGTAGGCACGAGCTTCTTCGCCACATGGACTTTAGTTTGCTTAAGTTCCAGGGTAATTAATCAAACTCTAAAAGGGACGCAACAAGTCTCAGCCTCGGAGCGAGCGCTTTAGGACAGGGACCGATTTGGCTAAAGCCAGGGATGGCCAGGAGCTTGGTCGCCTGTGGCGAGGTGGATGGATGGAGAGAGCGGAGGAGATGCAGGGAGGTGGTGTCCCCATCGGTATTTTCAGTTGCAGTTTGGAATAATGGAGCGGGGGCAGCCTTCAATGGGCGGCGGGAGAGGGGGGGGACGGACGACAGAGGCAGCGAGCGACCCCACGGTGTCAATGGCACAGCAGTAGGGAGCTTTTTTTGGCTGAGAGGCTTTGGTGAGACAAAAAAGCTAAGGGGTGAAGGCCGAGCGGGGGAAGGTTCGCCGCCCATCCCGTCCTCCCCGACTCCAAAGGAGCAACCGGGGCCGCGGGGG
>NW_009647874.1:2015676-2016776 GCF_000708025.1 Charadrius vociferus | reverse complement strand
CACAAGTTGTTTTCCTCGTGGCGACCATTCAGCAAAACGCAGGATCCTTTCTCCAAGATTTAAATTTCGCGGATGAATTACCATACAGCGGTTGCTTAGCAACTAAATTCAAGCCGGGCTAAGAATATGCAAGCTTTTTGTATTCTCATTAATAAAAATGCCACTCTGACACAGCAACCTGACTTTGGATCACTGCAACTTCTGTAAAAGCCATAGGAGAATACAAACCGGCTCCTCCATTTAATTACAGATCAGAGTGGCTTGAAATGTGATGTTTTGTTAATCTATCTTCCTAAAAGCGATGTAAAAAATAACGGCTTTTCAAGAGCAGTGGAAAACTACTTTTTTAATGGAGCTGTCTCCTGGTGCTACTGATGGCTGTAAAGCGAAACCTTTTTTTTTTTTTTGAGTCACACTTTCAAGTAGCATCCCCCCTTCCGTTTTGAGTTTCCTGAAATCAGAAAACATTAAGACATTTGAAGCCACGGGGCGGGGGGGGAGGAAAAATAAATAAACTGCAGCCGACCAGCGCGTTAGAGAGGAGAGCATCGCTCAGGAGAGGGAAGGAGGGGAGGGATTAAAAATGTCAAGGTGCAGCCCCAGCCGGGCACAGCCCCACGATCCGGGGTTGCAGCCTGCCCTTGCTCTGAAGCGGCAGTCTCTTGCGCCGAAATGGCTCTCTTGGGCATAAAGTGCGTGGGTACTTCGGCTGGGGAGGGCAGGAGAGAAGTCTTCAGGGACACCTTGTTGATTGCTTCTCTCCAAAAATTATTTCCCCTTCTGCTAACGTTGACTTTATATTGCTCTTAGATCGGTGGAGATAAGCTCTTGGCGTTAGATTCTGGCATCATGCACGCAATCTCATATATATGGGAGAATGACCTCATCAGAGGAGGACTGTGTGTATAGATAGGATTATTTAAACATAGACTAGACACCTACATATAAATCTATATATAAAGATGTGTGTGTATGATATATATATATATGTGTGTGTGTGTATATATGCCTTTAGCAGTACCAAAAAACTGTCCTGCCAGCCCCGAAGGCTGCAGGCGGAGCTGATTCCCCCCGCAGGGTGTGGAGGGAGGGCTGCCCCC
>NW_009647874.1:2011961-2015619 GCF_000708025.1 Charadrius vociferus | reverse complement strand
GCGCGGGGGGTGGCCCCTGCCTCTCCTCCCTCGCCATTGTGTCCGGGCCACGGGCCGCGGGAAGGGCTGGCTGCCTCTGAGACGGGGCACTGGCTGCAGGGGCCGCTGGTCGCTGGGGGGTTGGTTGGTCGTGGTGTTTATTTTTAGCAACAAAGAGTTAAATCCAAACTTTTTTCTCCCCTTTCCCCCACTCTCCCTCCCCTTTTTTTTTCCCCCTTTAAAGTGCTAAAATTGAGTCTGAATTGTAAAAAACCCCAAGCCACGTTAAAAGTTCAGCCATGTAGGGTTGGTTTTGTTTTAGGTTCTGTTGGGTTTTTTGGGTTTGGTTTTTTTTTTTTTCGATAGGATTTGTCTGCAGGAGGGAAAGGGGAACTTGGAGGTCTGTCCGAACTGTGCAGGTCACTGAGGAATCGGGGGGGGGGTCCCCCCTCCTTCACTCACCCCCCCTCCCCTTCTCATTTTAAGGTTTTATTTTCTTCCCTGAAAGGGGGATGATGGCTTAAACGGGGGTGGTCGAGGGGAGTAGGCATTTTCCAAACGTGAGTTTGTGATGGCGGGAGCTTGCTCTCTCAGCAGGGTTTAGTCTCTACTCACTTTAAAACGTGGAACAGCAGACAAAAAAAAAAATATTCCCATATAACAAATACCAAGGGAAGAAAGGCAGTGAAGTGAGAACCTGTGAAGACTAGAGTCCCCCTGAAACTCAGGCTCACCCAAAGCTTTAGCAGAGTGTTTTGCTTCTCTCCTCAACGGTTATAGGATGAGTATCACAAGGCTACAGCATAAATAATCACATTCCCTTCCATTTTGCATCTCTCTCTCTCTCTAACAGAGTGGAGATTAAAAGCCAAAATCTGAGCACAGCCCTTACAGAGTGGTTGAATTGTGCCAGTACATATGTTTCCCACTCGTATGTTGAAAACTGTACCTTCAAACATAGGCTTGTTTCTGATAGCTTGCATTTTTTTCATCTACAAGGGAAAAGAGCTAAACAGAACTTTTCTGAATTGTTCCTATTGCGCACATCAGTGGGGTGAAAAGACAGTGTTACATCAGCTCTATACCTTCAACGCAAACAGGGAAGGTTTAGCAAGACGAGCTCAGAACGGAGACCTTTATTTTAGGCTGGGATGTTTCAAAGCGATTCGACACCAGTACTGAGTACCACAAAGTGTCTGGTTTGAGAGCAAACTTTCCTCTGCAGTAGCGTGAAGTGGATAGCTGCTCCTTGATGCCACATGCCTCATCACTCCAAATCTCCCCTCACCGTCTTTCTTGCAAGGCACACGATACAGAGGCGAGTTTCTACCCATAGGGACGGTGCTTTCAGACGAGACCGCTGCACCATGCCCTCCAAAGTCCAGGCACGGGGTCCCAGCAGAATTATTTCTTCCTCGGAAGGAGCCTAAAATGAGAAGGGGGAAAATGGATTAGAAAGGGGAAACCAGCTGGGGACTGTTCCCCTCACCAGTAGTAGGCCTGCTCTTAAACACAACGTCAAGGCACTGAGATACGCGTGTGAAATGACAAAGACAGACACTATTTCTTCCTGAGGTCCACCTTGAGCGGAGAAAGCCAAAAGGTTGTTGACTGTCTTGTGTCCGGGGCCATCCTTTCAAATTGAAATGAATTGATTTAAAAAAGCAGGGACTGGCTAATGGGGAACCACATGGCTGCTATATTTATGTGCATCAAACCGAAATTTAAACAACTTGAGGCAGTGTGGGCTGTATAAATGTTTTATATATAGTAACCTTTTTGTTATTAGTTTTGGAAATGCTTGGTGCTACTTCCCTGCCAGCGCTCCGTAGAGCTGACTATACAGCATTCAGTCCGCAATACAGTCAAGCGGGAACTGTTTGCTCAACAACTCCAGGCTTCATTTCCAACTGGAGTACTAACATACACCCTGAACTGGTCACATAAACCCAGGTAGCCCGATGTATGTAGCCCATTTCACTGAGCAGGCGGCTAAAATACAAAAAGCAAGTGTGTGGCTGTAGGGGAGATGTGGGATGGAGGGTCTTCTGAGTGGGTTGGTTTGGCTATTTGGATTTTTTTTTCCCCTCTCTGTGTGAGTGCTGGTGAGAGCCAGAGGACGGGGACATCCTCTGAAGCTGAGTTTGCGCTCCTCTTTCCACCTCCCCTCCAAGTTTGAGACATTGGGAATATTTTCTAAGTACAAAAGAAATGAGAAGTGCTGGGCATTGATCATTATTATATCCCTTCCCTGACAGAAAATGGGCCCAGGATAGCAGAGCTGAAACTAATCTTTCTAAAGGGGGAAAAAAAAAATGGGTCGGTGAAGAATTGTGCTGGAGTAACATACATTTCTTTCGTCTTCTGGAGCTCTCATTGAAAACAGGGGCCCATCTGCCCAAGTGGGACATTTCTCAGAGAAATCTAATAGATATTTGTTCCAAAGTCCACACTAAAGCCACAGACCAAATGTAAGGTGCAAGGCTCTCCATTTGTCTCTCTCTCACACGCATCCCCACACACATGCGAGCATACAGTCCCTTCCCTTCCTAAAATAATAAAACATCCTCTCCCCAGTTCTGCCACCTTCTCTATTTTATGCAGATCCATACTCAAATGTGTACCAAAATTCTTAACTCCGTTTGCTAAAATCGCCTAGATTGTTGAGGAAATTAAACTAAACAAGGAGCTGTGTGAAATGTTGAACTTTAAATACCATCCGCTACCTCGAGAAGAAGAAAATGAGTCAATAAATGCTCAGGTTTCTGCTACGTTTAGATTATCATAATTAAAAGAATTATTTTGTTAGATTTTGGGTTTTTTTTTTTTTTGGCGTGATGAAAGTTCCCTTATGCTTTGCTAGTGGGTATTTGAAAATAATGCTTTTTTCCCTTTTCATTCTGGGCTGAAAGACAGGGTTACGGTGTATCCCCTGGGTGTTAATGATGGATATGGACGTGTTTAATATTATGAATGGTACGTGTATTTCTGTGAATACCAGGCGAGGTGACAATATCATGCTCAGTAGCCCAGAAGAGGCGTGTTTTACCTGCAAGAACTGGGCTTGGGCTGGATGCTGCTGTTATTTTGGGGGTTTGGTTTTGGTTTTTAATTGTCCTGCCTATTCTCTCAAGTCAATATTAATGCCACAGAGCACGGCTGAGGCCAGGGCTGAATGAGCCCCGTCATTAACAATAGCATAAACAAAGGAAGGGGACCAGCTACCTTGACATTAGATGCCCGCTTTGTTCCCGAGCCTCCAACTGCAGCCTGAAGCCCATACAGGGAAGTATTGCCTACGGGAAGGAATAATCCACCCCAGCTATTGTCCCAGATCCCCTGGAAAACAACACAACGCAACCAAAACAAAGATGACAACACACCCCCGGCTCCGCACGCAGCCGGAGAATGGTTCCATCCCCTCCTGCCTTTCCCTCCTCTTCTCCTGGTCCTGGTCGCTCTCACCCGCTCCCCGATAAGTGCGTCCCACTTTGCGCAAGCACCCCCAGTTCCCCAGTTTCCAGGGGGAAAGGGGGTTGGAGAACACCCCCACACCTCCTCCCCCCTACACCCCCTCACACCCCCGTGCTCAGGGGGGGGCGAGGGGGGGGCTGTGCTCTCCTGTGCCTCTGCAGCCCTCCTGCTGCCCGGCCTTACCCGGGGGCGGAGGGGGGGGGTT
>NW_009647874.1:2010200-2010588 GCF_000708025.1 Charadrius vociferus | reverse complement strand
GTTTTTTTTTTTTTTTTGACCACCTAGGTCCCGCAACCCAGGCAAACAAATAAAAATAAAGGGAGGGAAGGGGAGAAAGTTGGTTAATACGCGTGTTTCATCAAACGCAGCCTGCTTTTGTGGTATACGAGAGCCGAGGATGTTTCCCGCACCTCTGAGAGAACACCAACACCCACCTCAGCTGGAAAAAACGATTCCACGCGTGATGAGCAGGAACTAGGTGTCCTACCTACCCGGCCGCCCGCTGCCACTTTATTTGTTCCGTTCCCAAGTGGAAAATACATCTCTTCCCTCAATTTCCATTGAATTACAGCTGTATTCGATGCGGGACGGGAGGGGGGGATAATTTTGTACACTATCTTCTCTTGCAGGTAAAAGTTTTTTTTTT
>NW_009647874.1:2007784-2008718 GCF_000708025.1 Charadrius vociferus | reverse complement strand
CCTTGCACAGCCTCTCGCCTCTGTCTTTGAAACTGTGTTTAAAACAGCAGCTGAAACAATTAATTGTAACTGATTAACATGGATTAGTTTGGCCTCCAAAGCACTTTAAGTCAATTCAGCAGCCATAATAATAATTAATTCATTAATAAGTACTATTGGTGCTTCATCACTAACGCCGAGAAAAGTTTCAAACTGTGTTTAAAACAGCAACTGAAACAATTAATTGTAACTGATTAACATGGATTAGTTTGGCCTCCAAAGCACTTTAAGTCAATTCAGCAGCCATAATAATAATTAATTCATTAATAAGTACTATTGGTGCTTCATCACTAACGCCGAGAAAAGTTTCCCTGCGAAGTACAGGTGGCAGGGAGTGTTAAAATGAAAACATTTGCATGCAACTTTTTAACCAGAAGGGAAAGCACTTTGGTTATATTTGGAGACATGTGTCTCACACATTTCCCCCCCCTTTTTTTTTTTTTGTAAAATATGTAAGAATAAACATTACAGCTCTGGGCTTTTAATTTCTCCAGATGGAATCATAAAGTACCTAGTAGATTATTATTTTTTTTTTTATACTATACAATTGAGGACACATGTCTGCTTTTCCCAATGAGGACCGAGAAGCGACTTAATTTGAAGGCATAACTACTGAACCACATTTTGAATAACACACTCGAACAAGTTCACTTTAAAAGGCAGGAAACCGCTAAGAGCACAGCACTGAAAACTTGCTCCTTCCCACTTTGGAGCTGCAGTGGAAGATCGCCCGCCTGACCTTCGCACACACTTTGCCGTTCCGTTCCACGTACGGAAAGAGGTATACACGCATATAGGTCTGGTCGTGGAGGGTTTTTTTCCGAGGCGCTCCCATCCCCGGGAGGTTCCCCCCCCCCCCGGGGCCCGCGAGGCGGGAAACACCGCTCGGGCGGCA
>NW_009647874.1:2006949-2007698 GCF_000708025.1 Charadrius vociferus | reverse complement strand
CCCCCCGGCTGAATCAAGGGGGTCCACTCACCCTCCCGGCGCTCCGCTCCGCTCCAGCAAAGCGCTCTCGTGGAGGGCAAAAAAGGAGGGAGGGAGCCCCGAAACCCCACATCTCGGCTACCATAGGGGCATACGCACGCTGAGGGGGTCAGGAGCCCCTGGGCTGGGCGGAAAATAATAATAAAAAAAAAAGGAAGAAAAAAAAGTAAAAACAAAAGTCTAAGGACAAGATTTCTTACCTAAACTGTATTACCAGGTTGGTGGGGTGGGTTTTTTTTTTTTTTTTTGTTTTTTTTTTGGGTTTTTTTTTGTGATGGGAATGAATAAAATAAGCCTACTCATCTCCCTAACTGGAGTCAGCCTCCCCCTTCATCCATCCCTCCCCGGTTCCCCCCTCCCTCCTCCGGTTCTGACTTACATGTGTTTAGGGCAATGGCAAGGGGCTCCCAAGCGGAGCCCTGGCAGAGGGTGCGCTTAAAGTGTGGATGATTTACTCCCCTACAATTCAGGTCCCGCGTGTGAGCCTCCAGCCCCGCGTCAGCTGGGCACTGCACACAAACACCTTTAAATATGCATAAGGAACACTTCGCTTTCTTAAAGGAGAACTTACCCCACTGGAAAGTTCACAGCCCGACGGGAGGGGGGGTGGGGAATAGGGTGGGGGTGGTGCTGCGGGTGGCCTTTGCGTCGGGGCAGCCCTAACCCCTTCCCCAAGGTGTTCGCCCAGCGACAGGGCTGGGGGCGCCCGG
>NW_009647874.1:1991194-2006221 GCF_000708025.1 Charadrius vociferus | reverse complement strand
TTCCTTTTTTTTTTGCCCCCCGCTTTTTTTCCTTGCCTTTTTTTTTTTTTTTTTTTTTTTTTTTTTCCTCTGGGCACCCCCGTCCCAGGCAAAGCAGGTGCCGATTGCATGGCGAGCTCGTTCCTTTAATGGCATGTCCCAGGCTGCTGCCCCGACACCCTGCGGAGGGGCACGGGGGGAGGCAGGGAACCCCCTGGCCCATGGGAGCGGGGTGGTGGGGAGAGGGACTGGTGTGAGCATCGCTCTTGGGAGCGAGGAGGCGGCCGTGGCAAGAGGAAGGGCGCTGATCCACTGAACAAAACCTGCCAAAACGGTGCTTTGTGTAACCCGGTCGGGGGATTATCCCTCCCCCAGGAGCTTCCCCCAGCCTCTGCATTTTTATTTTTATCTTTTAAGTCCTTGTAGCTGTGAAGACCTGGTAGAGCTACTTTTTTTTTGGGGGGTGGGTGGGTATGAATAAATCCCAGCAAAGCCAGACAGAGTTGAGAGTGGAAGGGAGGAGGTCTTCCCAGCCCGGCACGTTTGATTTCTTTCCCTTCTCCGGGAGGTCAGGGAGGGCCCCAGCCAGCTGCTGCATCTTACAAGTGAATAGGGCCCCCATTTCTGCTGCTTCTTTGGTATCCCAGGAAGCTCTCTGTTCCCCAAACTTTTGAGCATATGCTAATTTTTAAGCTTAAATTATGATGCTGCCCTTTTGCCAGGGCATTGCAGCCATGCACGTATTCACAACCAGAGTGACACTTATTTTGGGAGGCAGCTGACCTGGTCACCCCACTGAATTTAAGGCACCAAGTGAGTTGCCCAGATTAGGAGCCTGCTCACCCCAGGCCTGTGGCATGGGCAGCAAAATGAAACAGAGACTCTCCAGGACAAGTTTGAGCTCACATAAGACCACAGCCGGTCTCTACAGGTGCCTGCCTCTCTAAGGCTCTTGCCACCTCTAAGTGCTTCAAGTTAGAATTGGAGAATAAAGGTATTTCTGTTAAACAAAGGTGAGGTTTTTCTTTAGGTTTGAAGCTTACCTTCATTCTGCTTCTGTATTTCTGTTAAAGGTACAGAATACGAGCTATGTCTTCAATTACACATACCAATTTTGCTGTGTTTACCTAGGTCTTCTGTACCTGCATGTTGGCAGGGAGTCCCAAAGAAGCACAGAAATCTTTCTGTCCGTGCCTCAAGTCATAAAATGGTAGTGTAGCCTTTGGCTAGAGACAACTGTGTTTGCATCAGCTGCTCAAACTATTTATTTTTCAGTCCAGGTTGTCCAATGCCCTTGGATATCACTTCTGCGTGTGGCAAATGTTATGACTTCGATGGCCAGGTTACATTTGCCAAAGGGATTTTGGTGGATTAGGTACCGGAGTGCCACTGACATCCATTGACTCTGTAGTCTACAGTTGCTAAAGCACTTAAGGCCCAGCCCAAACAGCGGGTTTAGGCTACGAACTCCTGTGTGAGGTCCTGACATCCTCCAGACACCGATACAGAGATAAAAGCCTAAATGAGAGTTACAAGTCTAAATCCTTTGTTGTATGCAGACCTTAGTCTTAAAGCCCATATTAAAATATTTAGGTTCTAAATCCCCTTTTATTTTGATGTAACACCTGAAATATCTTTGACGGGACCCACACCGTTTGGAAATGGGATTCATGCACCGAGGTTGCCCATGCCTTCTGAACAGCAGAGCAACTAAATGTGTCCAAAACCCGACACCTTGAAACCCAAATTGGAAGTCCCCTGACAGCTGGAAGAAGAGTTTGTAGGTGCTCTTTCCTGCTTTATCGTATGAGGCAAAAACTTCCCACACATCAGGAGGAATCTGAAGTGCAAGGTTACCAGGACTTTATCCTTTCTGATTGTGCTGCACCACAGGCCACTACATAAACCAGATAATTAAGCGTTGGTAACGACTGCCTGATCAATTCTCTGCTGCTTGGTCAAATTTTATCGGGTTTTGCATTTTCAGAGGTGAAAGTGTTATTCATAATCCCTGTCCCATGTAATCTTCTGACACCTTATGAGCACTAATAATTAAAAATAACACACATTTATTCCAGAATCAAAATAAGGCTTGTAAATATAAACTAAACTTTGCATGGCAAAAAATGAAATAGCATACTGTCACTAAATTGGTTTTATAGGCAAGAAATTTTAATGTGTATATCCTCAGACAGGAATAGATTTTCATTTCTGAGTCTGGGAATGCTCATCTTGTTCAGTGATTGGGAGGAAGGACAATTTCTGTCTACACTGAAATAAGAATGCATTTTTGGGTGTATGGACAATAGACAACCTCTGATAGTCAGGCTAGGAGGTCCCAGAGTAGGCATGAAAAATCAAACACACTCCAGTTCACTATCCACCTATGAAGAGTTAGGCTGGAGAAGTTTATGACTAGAGCCAGTGAAGGATTTACATGTCTAAAAAGTTGGTTCTCTCAGTACTTAACTTCCAAGTGCCTTACCCTGAGACTGGCATCCCTGATGTTGTTTTTGGCACCAGGGCTCACTGTACCGTGAATGGAGTGGTTGCGTACAGACAAATCTTTTGTGCCTTGTCCAAAGCCATACTGTCCAGCAAAGGACAGGAACAGCAGAGAAGCCCAGGCTTGCGGGTACATTGGGAAATGTGATTTATTGGTTTTAACTGAGAGAATCTTTTGAACTAAGAGAGGAAAAGTTTTTTGTCCACTTTTATGTGAAGAGTGATGGAAGGACAGCTGCCCGATGTCTTTCAGATGGAAGATTCACCATGCTTGTTCTTCAGTCACCCCACAAGGAATGCGAGTCCAGAAGGACGGCAGAGGGCACGTTTTGCTGTCACAACTTCCAGATTAGGAAAAGTCCTCCTGACATTGGTGGCGGAGAACTACTTTTAGCTCTACAGTAGCAGATACTCATTTGTTTCTATCAGGTTGGACATAAAGATTGTAATTCGACCCAAAATATGACACCTATTTTCTTTTAGTATATAATCTAGAGTACCTTGGGGTTTTCTTTATCATTCAAAGAAGTTAAGCTTTGGCTTTGAAATTATTTCAGTGTTGTGAGTTTTCTCATACTTGAACGATGAGAACAGCTCCTTGAGCCAACTCAAGGCAATGCATTTCCCTGCTCATTCCCAGGAGGGCCATAGGCAGGATCAGATGTGGCAAGTCAAAGGTACCTTTCACTGTGCAACTTATGGGGGTTAGCCCACCCTAAGCTTTTGATCCTGAACCTGCCGAAGTTGTGGTGCAAGACATTTCTATTCCTCCAAAGTCCTTTTGCTGAGCCATTGGTGAATGACGTGATGGGTTCCTTTGGGGTCTTTTTTGGGAAGGTTAGTTCTGATTCAATTGAAGAACCGTCTGTCAGCCCCAAAGGCTTCTCTCATCCTTCTTCCCTTCCCAGTGCAGAAAGACAAGGGACCAAACACTTTTTTTTTTTTCTAGTAAAGCAAGGAGCACATGGATTCCTTTGTACAAAATTGAAGCAGCTTCATCCACATGAAGGTATTTAATTTAAAATGGAGTCGTTTTCAGAAGTGCTAGGGAATAAGTAGACTCAGTGAGTTCTCGGTCCCTCTGCAATTCACGACCCCTTCATGTAGATGCCAATGTTTTGACTTGGCTGACTATCTTTAATATTTGGGTTTAAAACTTTTGGCCCATGTGTTCTGTTTCCTCAGGGCCCTCTAATCTTTAGCTTTTGCCGTAGAAAAACTTAATGTTTTCAAGGTTCCACCTTGCTAGCAATATGGTTTGAATCAGATACACTGCACAGAGACTATTTTGATTTTAAAAAAGAACAACCTTCTGGTTTTATTTCTGCAGGTATGAATAAAAATCTGAGAGATCCTGTTTTTAGAGCTTGCCTTCTCTTGATAGCAGACAGCATGAGCACTGTGATATGGATCAGTGATACAACATGTTTTCCTTCATTAGAAACACAACCTAGACATTAAAACCAGCCTGCTAAAGAATCATATTCATTTAGTAATCATGTAATTTCACAATCAAGGGGTTACCATCCCTCCTCTCCCTCCTGTCCCCCCTTTAGGACTGCCCATTTATGGAGAACATCTGATACCAATAAGTTTATGATACCTATTTCTAAAAGCAATGCCTGCATTTCAAATGTGGCTTTAGCAGTTGAGTTATCAGATCCAGCACTGACGGCAGATGGGATTTATCTTTGCTAACTTTAGCCATACACTGGTTAATGTGTAGGCCAAGTCTGGGCTCCCTCTGTATTCAGTGGAGAAAGATTGAGGGCGACTCATGCCAGCTAGCTTAGGCACCTATTAAAGGGAGGGATGAGTCACCTTTTGAAGTTGCCTGCATGGCTCAGTCGGTTATAGAAGGAGGCCAGACAGCTAGCTTAGTTATAGCATACCTGACCAGATGGCTGAAGTTAGGGTAGATGGATCCTGTCCTACCTCTCCGTAGGCAGTGCAGACAAAGACAAGCTGCATTCAGCGCTGTCTCAGGACTCAGGACTAGTCAAGGTGAGCTGTTACTACCGAGTGTGAATGCATTTTGCCCATACCAAACAAAATCTCTTGGATGGGTTCACGTTTAAAAAAGGGGCCTGACTTACACTGTAGCCAGTGACAAAATGCTCAGAAAACATGACCCCAGAGACCTCAGCTCAATTACAGATCAATTTACAGTCATGCTGACTGAAATACAGTTTCACTTTGGCATCCCTTTACTTGCCATCCAGGCTGTGGTGCTTCACCGGAGCATGAGGTCTTTTAGTTTTGCTTCATGACAGGGTGAGCTGGACCCTCCCTTTTGTTCAAATATTTTCTGCATAACCATATGAGTCTAGGAGCCAGGCATTAAAGGAAATGCCAAGCAGCATGAGACTGGTCATAAAAAAACAAAACAAAGACCTCCAAACACCAAACCAAAACCTCCCAGAAATGAATATAAGGAATATCTTCTCATGTGGTTGTGCTGGGGTGAAATACACCCATTTACTGAGGGAGCAGCTTGTACAGAGTTAGATTTACAAAATAATAAACTCAAGCTTTTCTCCCTCTACCTAGTTAGTGACACCCTGTGAACTGGAAGGTATGAAGGCAAGGGAGCCGCTCTGCTGGGCTGTGGTGGAAGACACATACATACGCCAAAGCTTTTTTTAATGTGTTTTGCTCCATGGGTTTTTGTGTCAGCCAGAGCCAGGTGGTGGGGAGATCACACCTAACCTGAGACAGCTGCAGCACTGGGTTGAAAACAAGCAAGTTGCCAGAGCCACAGTGCAAGATGGGGGCCAGAGGGGTGGCTCTGAAGAGTAGAGGATGACACAGGCAATGGCTGATTAACAGTGGCAGAAGCAGAAGAATAACCAAGCACCAGTTTCTTCAGAAAAATGTAGCTTGGGGGACCCTGTCACCTTTATTGAAAATTTCACTCCAAGGACCTTTCTGGAGAAGCAGCAGAAGCAGATGGACCCTGTGGACAGAGGAGAAAGTATCCACCCACTCAGCTATAAGAACTCCATATGTATTACCCCACTGAAGCTAATGGGTAATTTTCTGTGGCCTCTTGCAAAAGGAAGCCCAAGCCCTTAGCTCTGCAAGCAGATTTAGCTTCAAACCGGCAAACAGCAACACTGCATACATATTAGATGGTATTAAACAAATGTCCTAGGACGCTTTGTTTTCACTTTTGACGCTCGGCTGGCAGGCAAGTAGTGAATGGGGTTTGTTCTCTACATAGGACACAACCAGCCTGAATATTTCAGGTGGTAAAGTTCAGCTGAGTAGTCAGACAAGTCTGAGAAAAATGTTTTAAATTTTACATGAAAATCCATGTTCTTCCTCTTTCACCATTCAAGCCACTGAATATTGCTCAAACTTGAAAAGTTTTTTACATGATTTGTGTCTTTCTGTTTCAGTTCATGTTTGGCAAACCAGCAAAAGTTTGGAATTGAAAAGCAGCTAAAAGATTTATCAAACACTGAAGGAGACCTGCAGTCTTCTCTCATCACACAAATGTCTCCTATAATCTCTCCCTCAGATACTCAGCCACAGTTAGGCCCACCAGACTAGAAGAGACTTCTCGGACTAGCAAGACCTCCTCTTAACACAAACACATAGATTTGTTTTCAATGATGTGTCAGGTTCAGTCCTAAATGCCATTAGAATCTTGGTGCTCACTCTCCCCAACAGCAAGATTGATGACTCTAAGAGCTAGGAAATATTTTCTGATTTTGCTGATTTCTTGTGGCTAGTTTGTATCTTCTCACTCCTCTTATTTTTATTTTTTTTTTTACCACCTGAACAAGCCAAATTATTCAAGCCTCTTCTTGTTTCCTCTTGCTCAAGTTAGCTGTGTTTCTGCACAGTGCTTCCAGCTGGAATTGCGCTTTCCTGCCCATAGGTGCTCAGAGCTGCACATGAGGTCTCATCAGGTTTTGTGCTAAAATATTAACATTTTCTGATCTCTGTCTCACTGGATTTTAGTTACCCGTTTTGAAGGCTGGGTCATACTGTAGCCTGAGAGTCACCTTCGACAGCGTGGCCAGGTATTTCTGCTCATTTACAAGCCTGGAGTAACTCAGGGAAATTGTACTGTTAGTTCTGACTTTGCTTTTTTTTTTGTTTTATTTTGTTTTTAATCTTTACCTGTTTTCGGAGTCTTGATATGCTTTTCATTGCATTAATGGCACCTCTCAATGTTGCATCATCAAAAATTTAAAAGTCTGTACTTATGTCATTATTTATGAAAATATTAAACAAGATTGGTTCCAATACTTAGTTTGAAGAGCTCTCCTAATTGCTTCTCTCCAACCTTGTAATGTTTTTTTCCAGTGGTGTCTGTATGCTAGGAGCCAGATCCTCATTATACAAACAGTTTTTCTGCAGAGCTCCAGCTAAGAAATAACGTCTTCTGTGCTACTGTATCAAATGATGCAGCAAAATGCTAATAGACAGCATTTACCTTGTTTTCTCTATGTGGGATATCATCTTGTCCAAGAAAGCTTAGGAGGACTTTGGTGTGATCTTTCCTGTCATATTTTAGTCCATTCCCTGTTTAGCACCCGGTCTTACTTTTAGAAGACATAAGCTAATGTACTAGTACCTCTCTTGAAGTGGTTATACAACCAGGTTTTGTCTTTTCCCTGCTACGCAGGTTCCTGAAACTTTTATTCTCTCAGACCTGTAAAAGCTCCAGGCCTCTTTCACATTTTAATGCCTGGACTCCGCAATCCATCTGACTTTACTAATCAATTCCATGAGTTTACCAAACTTTGCCCTTTTGAAATCTAAAACCTTATTAACAGACTCATTTATCTATTCCATTTAATTAGGAAGCATCAGTCCTTTACCACTTGAGCCAAGGTAATTTTTTGCTGCAATCATCAGTTATGAAAACCAAATCTCAATCAGCATCACTTTTTACCAGTTTTGTGAGAATTTTATTAAGAAATTTGCTGACTACCACATCCAGAAGTATCTGGATTCTATCATCATTAGTGGCATTTGTTCTTTGATCCGTATTTGGGAAGGTAAAAATTTCCCTGCATGATACAATCCCAACAGAACTTGTCTCTAATAGCATTACTGCTGACTTTACCGACAGCCAGAACCAAATCAGGAGGCTTGCACTTTCCAAGTACTGTCTTTTACTGGCTTTCCCCAAAGTGATTTCAACTGGAACAAAATCTGCTTTTCACATGCTATCCCTTCTGCACATCCTTTGCAGTGTTTCGTATCATTAATGCACAGTTCTCTGCCACCACCTTCACCTTTATCTTTGCCTTTCTGAATAATGTATATGCTTCGAGACCAGTATTCCAGCCATGATTGCTATTCTGTTGTGTTACCAGTGTATACCTGTACTGCTTAATGCCCTGCCAGTTTAATTCACACTCTTCCCTTTTTTGGTGCATATATTGATGTTAAATATTTCTGTACCCCATACCACAGCTTTGTTAAGACCTGCTCCTGACACTCACTGTATTGCCAACTTGGAAGCGGTTCTCATCACAGTTTGCACTTTCTTTCTTCTTATTCCCCGCCATTCTGATCACTGAAATGGCTTTATCCTTTGGCGTACCCTTGTGTACCTAGGCTTTCTCCTCTGGTGTTCTACGGGCATGTGGAGTTTATTCAAGTCTTTGACTCTGTACCCTCCATTTCTCAGTTCAAAGCTCTGCTTATCAGTTCTGCCAGACTTGCTTCCAGAAGGATTTTTCCACAGTTGCTCAGACGGAGTCTGTCCTTCAAAAAGGGTCTTCTTTCAGTAAATACATCCCAACGGTCAAACATTGCCAGTCCTTTGGCTATCTGTGGATCTTCCTTAAAGCACATTTTTTTTGGTGTAATTTTTATTTCCTATAGTGTCAGGAAATGCTAGACTCTAGTGCTGTTTTAAAATAAGCAATATTAAAAAAGGAGAATTAAAAAATAATAATGACATTTGCCCCAAATCTCCTATAATACAGTCCTAAACCCAAACTCCCTCATGCAAGTAGCCAGCCCAGAGAGACAACTGAGATGCAACCGGAACCACCAGTGAATATTCTGCTCCCCCCCGTAGGATTTCTTGTCTACGCAGAGAGTTTTGCCATCTTTGCTGTGTCAGTCAGAAGCATGAAAACAATTGCCTGAGGTAGACAGAACAACATCAGGGAACAAAAAAAAAAAAAAAAAAGTCTTTTTGCTGGTTTATTATTTTGTTCATCAAAACGGTTCCACTGAGGTGGCTCTGTTGGTATTATATTAGTGTAGCTTTGCTGGCAAGTCCTTTCACGTGTAGTGAACAAGGTCTAATGGAATAGCAGAGAGCAGGGACTACACCGTGTCCGTTCTGCTTTGGTGGGTGACTCAGTGGGGCTGGCTTTAGGACCAGACCAGTTTTGGGTAGAAACGAATGCAACGTGAGAAGGGGCAGGAACAGCCCATGTAGAATTAAAAAAGGCTACAGTGCATGCCCTGGTGAACGTCCTTTGCTCACTGAACTTCCTCAGGAGTCAGTGTGTCTGAGCCATGGGCTCAACACAAGCTCAGCAGCTACTTCTGGCAAACCAACATTTTCATCACATTAAGCTATAAAAAACACCTAAAATACGAGTGACTTCATAACAATGGCAAACGTAAGAAAACAACAGACTTAATTGTAAGTGAACCAGAATAGAAGCATGGTAGTGACTTGATCTGGGCAGACAAAATGCATCTAAGGTTTACTTCCCCTTTTCTTTCCTCCCTCCCTTTCTTCCTCCTCCACCACACTTTCCTCCCTTTCTCCTTTCTCCCGTTCTCGTTTCTACCCTTCTCCCTCCCTTTCTCTCTCCTCTCCTCTCCTCTCCTCTCCTCTCCTCTCCTCTCCCCTCCCCCCACCTCTCTTCTAAAAGGCTCATATTTCTGTGGAATGTGAGATGACACAGCTGATCTAAACTCACAGTAAAATTTGATTGAATGAAGTGCAAAAATGTATTGGCACTACAAACAGCTTTGTATTGTAATGAATTCAGAACTGATGTGTGAATTAGGAAAAAACCATGGTATTTCTGGAAATGCCAGCCCAATTTTTTTTAATGCAACTATTCTTGTTAGTTAAAATATCACTTATGGAGTCAAAACAATGTAATTTTGTAGATGATCACCATCATAAGCACACACTGTAAATATTGAATAAAGTTCTGTGAGAAAACAGGCCCCTTGGTATATATATCTCTGGATTACGTCCCTAGATTTAACAGTAAATTAAGTGAAAGGAAGTGCTGGCTAGCCATTGAAAACAGAAAATTAGGAGTGTGTAGTTTCTACACCTGGTTCAGTTCCCTATTCACTCTGTGGACTTCAGGCAAGTGATCTCAACTCTTTGTCTTGTTTTCAGTATCTGTAAAATTGGAAATATGCTAACACTTATCTGTCATCCTGGGCCTGCAGAGGGTTCCTTAACAAATCCGCAACATGCTGACGTAGGTGTAAAGCACAGTTGTTGAATAACTACAATCAACATAGGAATGGACCTGGAAAGACTTGAAGGAAGTTGGCCATTAACCACATTTCTGTCAACTACCTGTATGTACTCAGAGACCACCCTGCTTAAAGGTGTCTGAAGAGCACGGTTCAACCATGGCGTTGGCTCCCAGGGCTGCAGCTGGTGGGCTGTATCGTCAGCCAGGTGATGTGCTGGTCTTCTCTCCTCCTGCCTGCCTGCCTGAAGGGAGGTTCTGGGCAGCTGCAAGTGTGCTTTCACCCCGTTTCCCCCCCTGCTTTCTGATGCCCAACAACTGTACGGTTAGCTGAAGAGCGAACACCAAAAGTTCAAACTAGAGGCTGAGTCTCTCTAACTGACCATTAGACGTGCCCCTGCAGCTTGATGGAGCCCACTTCCTAGGGGTGACTCCGAAAGTTTCCAGCTGTAGGATTTCCCACTTCAGCATTTTTTCCTAGATGAAACATAAGCTCTTCATTATTTCTACCTTTAAAGGCTGAGGGGAAGAATCCAAGAAGAAAAAAAAATCCATCTAGCCATATTAAATACAAAGATACCACCTCTGGCTCAGCTTGTTCTCTAGCTGCTAATCACTAGAAGCTAGGAGGGTGTATCAGAGAACAACGGCTGCATTTTTTGGCTTTGTATTTTTCCCTAAACATCTGCTGTTAGTCACCATCAGAGGCAAGAGTCTAGAGGGACGTTGGTGTGATCCAGTATGACCATTTTGATATTATGTTCTGATAAATTGGCCTTACGCAGCCTCAGGAGGCCAAGACATGGTAATGTCTGGGCAAAAGGGCATGGATCAAACATTGCTGTCAAAGCCCATTCACTAATATTTTGGAATAAGCACATAATAAAAATGATGAAGAATCCACCCTTCAGCTTGGCTGTTTGCAGCAAATATTATAAGGGTATTAAACTAAACAATGGCTTGTACTCATCTGGCTCTCCAGATGTTTTCTATGACTCTTATTTTCTATCAATCAGTTAACCACGGTTTTTGCTTTCCTTAGCAACGTATTTCCAAATCACAATCAAAGAAACTAACGGCAAATAATGAGGGCTAGATTGTATTTGATTGCTGCTAGTTGCTCATGGGAAAGGAAACTGCAAGAAGCACTGCCAATCCTTCACACTGGCAGACTGGCCAGGAACGCTTCCAGTTTCCCTGACTGCCCCCCCAGAGCACTCCACGCCAAAGGGGCTCTGGAGCGGTCGCGTCTGATGGGGAGTACCTACAGCCAGGGATGGAGGGAGACATGTGACTGGTAGCTATTTGGGACAGGAGATATGGAATAATTTATTTCTCTTTCCACTCAGTCCTTTATTACAATCTCCCCAACTCGCTCATAGACACAGCAGGCTGCAGTCATTTAGAGTTTAGCAGTGGGTGTTTTTAGCCTGGCTCCATAAGGCAGCACAGCTCGTATAATTGAAGCGCATGTGTGTGTGTGTGTGTGTGTGCTTGTGCGCATGGTTGTCTAATAACTTTAGAACCCATTGGCCAATTGTATCTGAGCCTGGCAAAAAGGTAGAGGTTTCAGAGATAATCAAGTTCGTAAGTTTTTGTGAACATAGAAAGCCGAAGAGTTTTCCCACTGACGGAAAGGCTGCAGCCCACGCTCGGTTCTCGTTTGACACAGAGACAATCCACCTGGGAGAGAGACTGGATGTATGTGAAGGAAAGCTTCAGTCAGAGCTTATACCTTATTAGATATAAGGGAATCTACTCCACAGCCAAGGCTTCTGTCCCCTATGGATTCTCCAGTGTCTGATAAGGGCAGAATTCACATCGCAGCAAGAGTATAATTCATTTAAAATGTCAGTCGGCCATGAAACACTAACTCCATTGGAAACTAGGCTTCCGGAATAATTCTGGTATTCATGGAAATACTTGTTCCCTCATACACTGCAAAGCTCCAGGAGGAATTATGGGTGTTTCTCCATTGCTTCCAGTCTCCAAGCTAGCTCTCTTGGAGCTATCTCTGCCCAGGAGTACACTGGGTCTTTCTAGAGCCCACTGCCTCTAGAGGTTTCTGAGAGGAAAGTTGTATTTCACTTCTTTTCTCAGAGCCAGGCTCATCAGGCATAACTTGTCTGAAGAACCTGATTCACAAAAGAGCTCCCCGTTCCCTTTTAGGCACAAAAAATAAAAAAAAAGAAAAAAAAAGAAAAAAAAAAGAAAAAAAAAAGAAAAAGGCCAGCTTTCTCAATGGCTTCCTGGCCAGAAAGAATTGCTGGCTGCTGAGCGCTTGCGGAAAAATGCTCTATTGAGAAGTGTAAATGAGAATGGAATCTTTCTGAAAATCTGGATCCAACTGGGGACTATCGGCACTTGAAAATTTGGCCCTCATTGCTTTTGAAATACTTAGCTTTTAAATGAGCAAAATCAGAAGTGACTTTTCAAAAGCCTCCTGCCTTCATTCCCCCTTATTCCCAGGTAGCTCTGAAAATACTTGTGGTATTGATGTCAAGCATTACGCTCAAACCAGGAAAAAAAATAGAAGGACACATTTCAGTTGGCCGAATGCTCAGGTTTCCTCTAGATACTGTTTTAATAACAGACTCATTAGGAAATTCCCCAATTATTTGTATTGTCTTCCCATGTTAAAAGACAGAGAGTTATTTCTTAATTTCAATATTATTATTGAATAGGGATAGCTATTCCCTGCAGAATGAACAGATTATTCCAGTCCACTCGGGGATCAGCATTATTTCTGGCTGCTACATTTCCTTGGGTATGAATGCTAATATCATGACAGGTATTTGACAGTGGTATTAAAAAAAAAAAAAAAAAAAAAGAGAGACATATCAGGTCATTTGATTAGTGATAAAGAGGGGAGGGAGATCAGCACATGGAGACACATGTGAGTTCTCCCGTCAGAGAGAATCCCATGTAAAATGGAACAATTCTGATGCCTGATCTTGGTGGAATTTAAGTCGGTGCTGGATTTGCCACAGATCTGAATGGGAGCAGGGCCCAAATGACAAAGCAAGCAACATTTATTTCCCATATAGCTATGCAGTGTTGCTTGGCTTCAATAGGTGTTGCAAATACATCCTGGGAGTTAGACTCTGGCTCTGTTAAAAGTCAGGGTTGCAGGAGATTGTGCTGAGATTGTCAGCAGGACAGATCAGATATTACACAAGCAAGAAGGAAATACAAACCTCACAGAATTAACATATATTGTCACATTCTATTAAGGTTTTCTGTAGGGCTAGATCAGATTAAATGCATTGAATCCCAGTCATCTTACAGCATATGAAAATATTGTCATGGATAGAATTTTTCATTAGTGAATAAAATGCAGAATAATGAACAGTAGACAAAAAAGAGAGAAGATGTAAAGCCAATCAAAGGAAGGGCAGATGTTTAAAAAGTCTTTTGCTATTCAGGATTGTGATCCAACAAAAGCAATTATGTTTCTGCTTTCTCAATTTCAAAACAGCAGAAAAGAGCTTTGAGGTTTTTCCAGTGCTTATGGCCTATCTCCACACCGTTAACTGAACAGAAGGTAACATAATACCAAACATAGCCAAAGGCAACTGATTCCATGCGAAGCTTATAATTTGGGACATCCAGTGAGTTAAAGGGGATTGTAACCAAGAAGGAGAAATATATATTTTAATATATATATATTTTTTTTTTTTTTCAAAAATTGCCAAAGAAATCTATAAGAGGCCTAATTAAATTCTCTTCTAAGTCTGGAAGAGGAATCATAAACCCAAAACTAAATCAGTGCCTACAGGTGGAAATCACACTTGGTAACTGTCCTCTGAACTCGTGAAAAAAAGATAAGGTGTGGAAATTTGTCAAGGAATGGCTGGCACGTGGCTGCAGAAAAACAATGGTCTCTCTTGGCAAAGTGCTGAATATTATTTTTGCTCAAAAATGTATTGTGTTATTTTTGAATGGATAAATATCAGAGATGTAATTATAAATACAGTCCAACACACTCCTCCCCCAGTATCCCTAGCCATACACCTAAACAAAAGTCAGTGGGGTTGAATACGGGAATATTCAGTGAATACAGCAAATGCATGGCCCCAAATGCAATAGAATAGAGAGGAACGTGATAGAATTGAGAGGGAAAAGATTCAATACCAGTAATTCTACATTGTGAGAGAAACACTTTCTTAATAATACAATACGCCTCTTGCATTACCTGATGCGCAAGGCCTGATGTAAAGAGATGCTGCTTGCTACTCAGAGTGCATGTACAGTGCCGTAATAAAAACGGAGAAAGCTGCATTCTGCCCTTTGCAGTAGTCATACAACTTATTAACACTGTGCCATTGAAAGGGGTCTGTGGTCAGACACAAGGACGGCAGCCAAAGAACAGAAAGCTGTTGAAGTCAGTGGAATTTTTGACAGGGACTTCAGCGGGGCTGAGATTTTGCCCACACAGTTTGCCTTCTCTTTCTGTGGCTATTGTTCTACCATCCTATTCAGGCAACCCAGGATCCTTCCCACTTCCTTGTCTCCCCCACCAAAGGAGCAGGAAGCAAAAGTCTCATTTTTGCAGGTATGCAGGCAGAATTTCTTCAAGGCACTATGCGATGAACCTGGGTATGATCCCAAACTGTCTTTTATGGGCCTAAAATGCACCTTAGGCAGAGTGCAAATGCAGAACGAAGGTCACACAGAAAATACTACCAATCTTGATGAAGCTTCTCCCAGGCAGGTATGGTGCTGGATGGGACTTCCTTAGGTCCCCAGTACAGTCCTACTCTACGTGTCCAGCCACCCCTACCCAGAGCCAGCTCAAGTGAAAAGAAGTGCAGCTTTCCTGCAGGGGAGGAGCTGGAGCCTGTTCTCCCCTTCGGCAGAAAGAGCTAAGGTACAGTGAAGGCTAGGACAGAGCCTGGGGCAGGACAGGACAGGAGGATTCAGGACAACAAGGCTCTTAGTCCTGCCAGGGAAATAAAGAAGCAGAGGCACCAATTACTGCCTCAAGACACAGACTGCTGCCTCATTTTCCTGGGTTCCATCTGAAGCAAAGTAGTGCTATTGCTTTCTGCTTGGCTGGTTTGGTTTGTTTTGTGGGTTTTTTGTTTTTTTTTTTTTTTTTTTTTTTTTTAAA
>NW_009647874.1:1987164-1991145 GCF_000708025.1 Charadrius vociferus | reverse complement strand
GCTGGGGCAATTCCTGCTTCCTTTCACAATCTGGGCCCTCCCTGCCTCATACTCGATTGGGTCAGAACCAACAAGGTTTCCCCAGAAGGTGCACGGGAACAAAATGTAGGACTACTCTGGCTTTTGACAGCAATTGGGAGTACCCCTGCTTATTTTCTGGGGCACGTGGTGCTAACTAGAAGCTTTTGAACATGAAGCTGTGTAGTTGCATTAGCTCAGGATCAGCTTACAGTAAAGCAGTTCCGCAGCTGGCTTGGAAAAAAGGACAAAACAGGCTCACCTCCATCTGCAAGAGACCGTGTCAGCATAGTCTCATACACTTCTTGGTTTCAGCATTCTCAGCCACTTCCTTTCAAATGCAACCACTGCTTTTGTGCACTTGCCTGGCGGCTGGAACACTTTGGGAAATAAAAGATTTCAGTTGTCTTTAGCCTAAGGTATGGGTTTGAAGGTCTCTTAAGGAGACTCTCATTGAGAGAGAAGAGGTACCAGGGGAGAGGACGAACATCATACTTCACGCTGAAGTGAGCCATGATACAGCTGAGAAGTCAGGAGTCACAGAGCTAGAGCAAAGGCAAGGCACTGCTTTTGCATTGCACGTAGACAGGCACACACCGAAACTGGGGTTCAGGGCTTCCCATTCTCAGTGGGAGTACTCATTGCCTGCACCACTCATGGCACTCCTTTCTACTCTCTCTGGCTCTGTGGGCTGCATAGTGACCCAGCTAATACAGAGAAAACAGCAGCGCTCTCTCATCGCTGTTCCCACTCTCAGCTAAATCCTTCTCATGAGACCCTTTCTCTACATTATTGTAGAGTCTGCTGAGATAGGGCTGGAGTACCACTTCTGGGGCACATGTTCAACAGGTTACTAGCTAAAAGTGGTATCACCCTGAGCCCCATCCCAAAGGAGAACAGAGACGAGCCACCTGCCTCCAAATGTGTGACTAAGGTAGCTAAACACAGGACAGCCCAGTTCAGAAGCTGACATTCAAAGACACACTTAACTGCAGCTCTGATGGAGAGCAAAACTCTCCTCACTGGGATTTCCTGTTAGCTTTGGTGGGACACTTAGCTTGTTGTGCCTGTTCTTAGGGTATGTTTACATTGGTGAGTGTGGACAGACATGACTACTCTATCTGTGATCCAGGCCAAATGGATATGTGGCATCCTGGTCCAGCAGATAAGGCTCATGAGCTTAGGTCCAGTGCTGTAGCTGTATGGGTACACACAGCTGTGGGACTGGAGCTGGGTCACCACAGAGGACAGGAGCAAGCATATGTCTCACTGTACCCATCTACATATGCTTACTTTCCAAGTGCTAGCTTTCCTCAGTTGATGCCAAGGGAATTTAAGCTTTATCTACCTACATGTTGCCTATACCTTAGCCCGAGCTTGTGACCTAGCTGAGGAATCTACTCAATGCTGATCTCTGAAGCCAGAATACGCATACTCTCTAGTCTGGATCTTCAAACTGCTGGGTCAGCGGAGAGGCAGTCTGTGTGGACACATTCGAGATCTATCGAGGGGCAGCTGTTAGCACAAGTGGTGCTAACAAGTGCATACAAGTGAGAGTGGTGGCTTAGACTGACCTTTGCCCGGGTTATAATAGGCTATTATAATGGCCATTTAACCGGTGTCCTGCATCCTTGAAAGCCAGGCTGTCTGATGACACGAAGTGAGAGGTCAGCGTATGCGTCAGGGAACCTGCTGCTCCTCCCAGGATCAGCAGTCATTCCCCCAGTTACCCAGTGACAGCAGCGTCCAAGTATGGCTCTCTGACACGTTTCACTGCTTCCCCTCCCCTCTTGTGGCTGGAGTAGCCCTAGGGATCTGCTCTGCTCTCTCTCCCTTGGGGCAACAAAGCTGGATTCTGGGACTCTGCGAGGCACCTCTTGGTCTATCCCATGCACAGTGTGGTATGCTGTCACACTCCAGCTGTGCCAGTCGCACAGAAGCTTGGGCTGAGAGACAGAAGCAAATATCTGAACGATGGTGTTAAAATACAAAGAAACAGCATGTCAAGGCTCCCCCTCAGCACGTAGTCACCACCTCGTTGCTGATGGAGGTTGACTGTGTGGCCCTTCTGTCCCTGTGTCACTCCAGGGACCATGCACCCCACTTCCCTGCCAGCCTGCCTGACGGAGTGCCGAGAAGGAGGGGACGTGCTCCTGCTGTCAGGTGGCAGTGTAACAAGTGGCACCAGTTGAGAAGTGTTTTAAAAAGCCATCCCTTACTACTTTTCAGCTAATCTCTTTCCAGTGGAGATACATGCCCGAGTACATGCCATTTTGATCACACTGCCGGGGGGGTCACAAAGCTCATCAGGGCAAATCCATAGGCAAACACCCAGTGTACACAGAGCTTTAGGTGTCTTACTCAGCACTGCGAATTTTGATTCAAGAGCTAAGCACCCCCTTCCAGGTATCACATAGCTGGTGTGACAGAACTGCAGGCTGTTATTAGACGAGCTTTTCTAACTTCTGCTGATCAGAGTTAAGATGTGGATGCACTCAGCCGTGTCCAGAAGTTTGTCCCCTTTCTCTCCTTCCCCGGAGGTTACTGCCCAGTCAGTTTTGCAATTTAACTCTGTCTGATTGCTCCTTGACAACGACTTCCATAAAGTGATGCAGGTTAAAAGAGAAGAGCCTTTGGAGCTAGCCTCGTCTGCACAGCTTCTTGGAGTATCCCAGCCAATTTGTAAAAGGAGCACAGGGTGCAACTCTGAGGGACATGAGGAGCTGCAAGGGAGCCTGTTGCAGCTTTCTGTTTCTGGGATTCATGTTGCACTTCAACGGGTTAACTCTTGCCGTCATGAGGGTCTTGGAAAGGAAGAGGGAAAATACAGAAATGCCTCAATTGCACCCCTACTTTGCCCCCAGTAGGCTCCTCTAAACGGGTTCTGCGGGAACAGATGGCATAGGAATTGGCTCTGTCAGCTTTGTACGAGCTAGGAACTCCCTCGTGCCAAGGGAATCCTCGAATGGGAAGATTCGGCAGCTCTCCAGCTCCTAGCTCTTCCGAAGTGGGTCAAAATGATTTAAGAATCTGGCCCTTTGTGGCCTCATTTCCTCTGTAAATCGGCTCAAATACAGGGAATGATGGAGTGGTGAGAAGGCAGAGAATAAAATTTCAAAGAGGATCAAAATATGCCATTTTAGCTTTTGTATGTATAAACACGCATAATATGACATTTTGTTTAGACAGTTATTTAAAAAGAAACTTACAATCTTTTTAATTAAAACGAATGCAAAGGAATAGGCTATAAATGTGAACACAGGAAGGTAGGAGTTGACAGCACGCAGCCTTCCAGACAATCTTTTTTCAGTTGTTATGGAGTATAATAAAATTTTGTTTTCCTTTGCAATTTTTCCATAATGTTTATGTTTGTTTTAGGTAACAGATTAACTGTAGGTGACATTTTTTTTTCATGTATCATGTCATGTGTCGGAAGCCCTCATTTTACAGCTAGTGTGGGAACAGTGAATGAGATTATAGGAGGAAAGAGAAAAAGAGCGTGAGATGGTCATGTGGGAAGAATGTACCTGAATTGTGGATGTGATACTGTCTATACTTATATGGCTGTTGTTAGTATTAGACCACTGCTGGCTCCACGTCTCATTACCGTACCTTACCTCTGCCATTCTCCCGCTGCCTACTTTGCTTTACCTTTGCCGTCCGTCTACCTAACTCGTGAAATGCTGAACAAGTTTTGATATTTACCTGTTTACGATTAAATTGCAAAATGATCTGCTTAGTTCTGTTCTAAATTAAGGTCTGCATTAAATGTCATAGCATTTATCTTTCATAAAACCAGACAGCAAGGACACTAATTTCCCAGGTACTCAATCACTGCCCCGTGCCACCGGAGAGCAGATCGGGGAGGAGCGTGCCTGCCGTCCACAGCTCGCTGACAAGCGCTGAGGCGGAATCATAAAAGTCAATTAATCATTAAAAGCTGTTACCAGCCCGTATTGAACC